>NC_066369.1:6772500-6835000 GCF_013377495.2 Cygnus atratus
ATAACACGCTCCTCCTGACAACTCTTAAATCTTTACCATTAGGAAATTTCCTATGATAATTGTGTTCTGATAGATCTATATGCTTCATACACTGCTAACTTGTGCTTCTGCATACAGAGCTGTTTGTTTCACAAACCTTTCTTGAGAATGAGCAAAGTTTTCAACTAGGATTTAATTGAAGTTCAGCATAAAAGCATTCAAACTATCTTAAAAGCATTCACCTGGTAAAACGTACACACAGAATAAATCTTCTCAGTAATTCCTTTAGACAATATTAAAAGTGTTGAAATAGCTCCAAAGAGAAAGCAGTAAACCTTAGACATTATTTTTATAAAGCCCATTGCAAAATATTTAAGAAATTCTAACAAATAGCCTGTGTTCGCAGTAACGTCACCCTTACAGCATCATTGCATTAACACTACTTATCAATCAAATAACCGCAGAGCAGCCGTGTGGAGTTTCTCAAAACTCAGCCCTAGCACTAAACAGCGCACGGCTACACGAAACAAACCAGCACCAATCTGCTCTCACTCCTCCATTCAAAGCAGTTATCCCAAGCCCCTTTTGTACCACCAACCATTCCTAGCCCCAAACCACTGCCATCCTCCTGAGTGAGCAAGGGTCTCAACAACTTTCCCTGCCTATCCTTGGCATTCCTCTGTAAAGCACGCATTCCGGGGCTTCTGCTACTTTGTCTATTAGCTGTAATTAATCCAAATCCAAAAGGGCTCCAAAAAAGCAATTTCAGGAATGTCAACAGCAAATAAGTAAGTGATCAAACTGAGGTACGAGCAAAGAAAACCAGGCAGAAACTGCGAAGATTTCGGATAGTATTAGTGCAAAAGGTGAAAACAGCTGGCAGATGCACAGCATGCCAAGCTCACTGGGCAACCTTCCAGCCAGCTGCAGGATGCCAATATTGACAACTGCTTGCAGGTTCGATAGCATCTCCCATGCAGCCTCCCTGCCAAAGGCAGGAAATCCCAACACAACTGCATTGAAAAAAAAAAGATCTATCTATCTATCTATCTATCTATATATATATATATATATATATCAAACTGTTGTCACAAGACTGCACCTAAGTTCTCCAGTTGGATTCTGAGAGGTCTATATAGTTGTCACTGCTTCAGACAAATTCTGGAGGATCTCAAGGATTTTTTTCTGTTCATTTCTTACTGTTGACATCTTTATATCACTGCCAAGAATCCAGGAATTCTTTGCTGAAGCACTAATCTGAAGAGTATTATCAACCACATGAATTTTCATCTTTTTGATGCTATCAATACCTGTAATGAAAAATTTGCAGTGTTTTAACAAATCCTTTACACCTTAAAGAACACTGACCACATAATGCACCAACAGGTAAATCCTATGGGTCACAAACACTTGATTCAAAAATCCCTGGGAAAAGTCATAATATAAGACTCTTTATCCTCTTTTACAGGTGTTTATCCAAGACCATGAAAATCTAAGCTGCCGCGTTCAGACAACGCGTGGTGATTCAGCTCAGGAACTACATAACACACCCTTCTGAATGGTCAGAGGCACCAGCTGGAAGTGGTTGGTTATCTGATGTCTATGTTTTTTTCCCTTTTTGATTTGGTCGAACGGGAGTAAGAGGAGAAGTCATACCATTACTGCTGCCAGCAGCTCACTTTTATAATGAAATAAAGAAAACTGAAGAGGTAACAAATATGCTCTATATGCTCTACCATATGAAACACGGAAGATTTATCAACTTGGGGGTTTGTTGTTGCTTTTGCAGACGAAAGGTAGAGATCTGTATTTTCTGTCCTTATATGGAAGTTCTTTTATTATTTTTTTTACTTGTTTTTATCTTTGAAGACTGCATGATAGATTCACATTTTAGAGTAATTTGGCATTTTGATCATACAAAATGCCAGGGATGCAAAAAAATGCCAAGGATGCAAAATGAATCTTTTGTACTGTTTGTCAACATAAGCAAGAATTAGATTCTGCTGCTTGAAGACTGTTTTCATGGTGAGGCATGCCTTTCGCCTTGATAATAAACTCCAGAGGTCAAAATAAGTGGTGTAATACTTATCCTAGGAAGAGTGATAATCGTTGTCTGAATTTAAATTTAAAAGCATTTTTCACAATCTAATTTATGGGTAAAAAGGCACTAAGAATACTGCCAAAGAGTCATCACTTGTTTAATACTGTTAAATTGCACTTGTTAAATACAAGTTGCATTTCAATATAACATGTAACATGTCTTTCTCCTCTTTAAACAACTCATACAATGACCTCCTTCTGCAAATCCACCACTATTAAATACCTTGGTTCATGGAAAACTGACAAGAGGAAGCAAGAGGTGAAACTACAGCAGCACCCAAAATGCCAACTATGACTAATATTTTTAAATAATGAAGGCCAAGCTGCGTGCAACAGCAATGACTGGTTACAGGAACACAGGCACATACGTCTTATACTTCAGTTATGGTTGCTAATACTTCTTCTTGCTTATACTTCAGTTATGGTTGCAGGTATAAGAAGATTTTTGGTAAACAACTAATATTTTAAACACCTGTCCTTTTAGTTGATCAAAACAGTAGGCCACCTGCAAATTAGGGATGCAGGATAAAGTACCAGGGTACACAAACAAGACAACCTATCTTTCATTTGAAACTGCAATTGCAGAACCACTTCCTTAATTGACACTATTTACTCCATGCATTGACTCTACAAAACAAGAAAAGGAAGCGAAATCCTCAACAGTGAATTAGATTATGCAAAGACACAAAGTAGCCCAAACTACAATTGCTCATTTGTATACGCCAACAGGAAGGTCAAGTCCCGTAATCAGCACTTCCGATTTTTAAACCAAAGTCTAGAAATCCAGAGACGCCCACCTGAGATGCATATAAATCCAGCGTGTGGGATACAGAGCGCTGCTGAATGTCATACAGCATAATAAAGAGACTCATATCCATGACAGGGAAACCTGATTGAGACTGAAATGAACAAGTATGGCTGGGAAACAGCGTAGGTAAGACAAAGAGGGAGACTAAGACAGAAATTTGAGTTTAAAAAATACCCTGGAGTTCCTGGGCAATTAAACAAAGAACTGCAGGAAGATAATAACTGTAGTAGCAGGAAGGCACAAATATGCTCTACCCTTCCACTTCAGCAGCCAGAAACAAACCAGATGTAAGGTACTTACGTCCTGCTGTACACCAAAACCCTGCCTTCGCCTGGCTTTCCTCAGGCCCATTAACAAGGAGGTGAGACTATCACTGACCCTGCCGGTGAAATCAAAGCAGACGACCCACTCCTGACAGTGACGAGCTGTGGTTCCTGTTCATTTCACCAGAATATATTTTGAAATACCTTTTTTCCTCTTTCTTTAGAAGTGTTATCTGGGAACAATTTAAAATCCCTGAGACTTTTTTTTTTCACTGCAACTAAGTCTTTATAAGCATGATCAAATTATCTAAGGAGACAAAGCTTAAATGCACTGCCTAATCGCACAAAACATGCTTTTTCAAATGTTATTTTCATAGCTTGAAGTTCCTAAACCATATACTTTGGAACATATTTCACAGAATTCAGGCAATGATGTTTCTGTTTTAACAGATAGCAATTCTACAACAACACAAGAATACAACACTTTTCTGTAGAAAGCATCATTAATAGCCTCAACAGTATATGGTTTCCTCTAGCTACACGCTATATAATATTATTTGTTAATTTGGCACCTTAACTGGAGACATTCGGTAATCAATGTCAAAGAAGAAACAACAGCTATACTTTACAACAACAACAAAAAAAGTATATACTTAAGGATAATTGAATGCTGCTGTTCTGCTGAAAATCTTAGCTTTTTTTTCTGCAGAACATAAATTTAACTATTCCACACAACAGCTAACACAAAGGAACATGAATGTGCTCTGTGAGAACATGCTGATCAGGCACACGGCTGCTTTAGTGCCTTCTCAAAGAGGACGGAATGTCCTATGTTTACTTCTGGATTACACTGTCAATAAAGGCAGGTATTTTTAGTTTCTATTATAACTATTATATTATTTTATTTAGGCTGGAGCCAAGGCCCTCCATAAACAATCATCCATTTAACACCCTATATATTACCTAGTTTTTGGTGTCAATCTTTAGCATTTAACAAGCATTTTAAATGACGAATTGTAGATTCCTACATTAGTCACCCCAGTTAAAACTAAAAACCTGTGCTCTGGAAACAATGGCTTACATTTCCAAGGCCTTCTTGAGCACCCAGACCAGGAAGTAACTCCCAATTACCCAGCCACCGCCCCGCTGGTGACCACAAAAGTTTCTCTGGGGGAGCCCAGCTCTGATGGTGTGATGCTGGTTCTGCCCTGACTTCACAGCACCTCTCCACTCCCCGACCCAAGGCACACACCTTTTGGCAGGAGACAAACCTTGGGCCCTTTTTTCCTCTGCTACCACAGCAGTAAGAGCTTGGCCCTTAAGCCTGATGCATGCAGGTTAAGCAGCAGACATCCTGCCGATTTATAAAACGCTTAACTGCCCTCCCAGCCGTGCTTCTTCTCTTCCAAGATGTTTGGAGGCAACCAGCTTGCTGGCCAAGCCTGGCCCACACTTCTTCAGGTCAGCAGCACTCAACTTTCCTCAGCACCCACTTAACGCTGACAGCAAGCGTGCAGGCTGCAGCTGAGGTTACAAGTTTTCAGGATGAGAATCAGCAGCCTTCTGTCTTAAAACGTGCTGGGGGAAGATTCTGCATGAAGCAGGAGAACGTCAGCAGCTGTGAACCCAGGACTGCGACCTCATCACGCACATCATGTTAAGTCACAGTTTTGCTTCAAAGAAATGGGCAGTCTGAAGTCATGTCCAGTATTGCAAACTAACCTGCAAACTAGATCTACTATACTTATCCAGTGTTAAAATATATTTTTCCCTTACGCTCTGACACTGAACAAGTCAAACATATGTTTTGATGTCATAACAGAAATGCTCTGCTTGTAAAGTGAAAGTCCCTTCAGTTTCATACATAACATTTTTAGTGGATAACCAAATACTTAAAGAACAGCAACCTGCATGCAGTACCTCAGAAGTTGCTCTTAGAATACCGACGTATCCAAAGCCTTCATACATTTGTTGTACCTGAGTACCTCCAAAAGACACAATTAAGAAAATGCCCCCAGCAGTTTGCCTAAAACTGCTCTCTTACTTCAAACTATGCTGTTGTTTTTTCTCCTCTTTTCTCCCCAAATGTAACTGGAAAGATGAAACTCAACTCATCTGTGCTAAAATACGTTTCAAGAAGTTATTCATCCGCCTCTACACCACTGGGATTCAAAGACTCATAATTAATATGGTATATTTAACATGAACGGCAAGAGATTCCAACTGTAAAACAAGTTTTCCAAAGACATACACGGTGTCTTTTCAGTAAATTATTCCTGAGTAAAGTAGATAACCGAAATGATATCTGATTAGAAATTCACAAATTACAACACCGTCTAGTCACAGAGTTACACACTCTGCTTTAAAACAGCATTAGAAAGTATCGAATATGCTGAAACACTTTAAATATTAAAAAAAAAAAAAGAGTCAATCAATGCAGTTGGGCTGTGGCTGGTCACGCTTCAGGTTTATGAGCAAAATATAACCAAAGCAGCATCTCCTGCTTCCTGCTCCCGAACTCCTGGACAGCAGCCAAACATTGCAACACCCTGTACCAGGTCACTGACACTTGTCCAGATTCACACGCGATACAACACCCCCTTTCTGAAACAAAGCCCAGGGCTTCCCCGGGAACAAAAAGCAGTTCCAGTATTAATTTCAGTACCAGAAGAACCAGGTGCGGTAGCATTAAGAGGTTGTGCCTCGGCTTTACTCCCACCACGGGACCCCGAAGAACCAGAGGACAGCAAGACGCACACAGTCAACGGAGCTCCTCACACCAGGCTCCTCCATTCCCGCCGGGCAGCGACTTCTAACACTGAACAGCCAGTTTCTCACATCACAGGACTCTGCAACCTCTCTTCAAAGGCCAAAATATACCAAATGAGTACCTGGAAACCCACGTTACAGACAATACTTGAAATAAACCAAGTAGGCTTCTGGACAAAGTCACATCTAGGCAGCTTCAGCCAACAGTAAGTTTTCCAACCTATAGCACTGACCCCCACATATACCCCCAGTTAACCCTAATTCTCCCCAGGATATTTTTCACATGTTCACAGAATGGCTCAGGTTGGAAGGGACCTTAAAGGTCATCTGGTTCCAGCCCCAATTCATTTTCTATATTGAAGAAAGTGTAACAGTTTACAACAAACAATTCAACCACCATCTACCTGTCCTTTCCTTTGTCCCGGCCCAGCCCATGCTGCTCATTTCTCAAATATACTAAACTTTTTATTGGTCCGCTGTTATGATAAACATACAATCCATAGTGTACTCGCTAAAACATTACTTATTTAATTTAAAGTCTATTGCAATGTGGCTGATTGTTTAAACTACTCATTCACTTGATGAATAAATATTTGATATATGCCAAATAATTAACACACTACTTTATTTTTTCTCACTCCCTAAACACTGAAGTTAGATATCTGCATTAATAAAGCAAAATGCATTTAAGTTCATACTCGCTCGATCTCTGCCAAGACGGTCAAGACCTTAATTGGCAAGGGATAAAGCAAACTCAAGACTGAAAGGCCAAGTTAACGATTAGCACAGTAAAATTTGTAAATTACCCCAATTAGTGTATATTATATACACACTGTGTGTGTATATAACGTATGCATATATGTAAAACAGTATATAAATATGCACACACATACACTTCTATATATATATTTATAAATCATATATATATATATACAAACATGTTTGTATATGCAGAATGATTATTATTAGCTAACTGGTAAAAAATTAAATATTTGCTTCACATTTAAAAAAAACTTCTAAAATATGAAGCAAATACATATTTGTTTGTAAAGTTGTCTGCAGAAGCACCCATATTGGAGGAAAAAATGTATTTGCAACTTCTAAGTGGTAAAAATGATTGAATATCCACGTATATACAGAAGTAGGATTAGCCTTAATTTAGGTGCTTCCAAAAACGTTTAATTTTTTTACCACACTACCCGATGAATACTCCCTGTAGGATGGCAGTTCTGTAGGGACAACCTTAAAGGTGGACAACACAAATTCTCAGCATTTGTGATCAAAAAATAGCTATTATCTATCTATATGGAAATAACTAATCCTGTTGTGTTCGTGTTTTTAAAAACAAACTTATGTCCACGCTCCCTACTCCTGGGCTGTCTGTCTACTCAAAGCTCTAAAGAAAAGGTTGAAAAGGCACAGATAATTAAGCTGGGTTAAGCGTTGCTTTTAACAAGAGCAGAAGTAATCATAAACAAACAGAATTACTTACAAAAAGAAGTAAAGAAATACACTTACAGTTCATATATAATTTTATCACCCATCCAGATTTATCAGGCACGCTTTTTATTCCGACCCTGAAAACACAGGTGCCAGCCACTGTCATTTTCCAAGTACTAAGAGTCCATTTACTGTCAATACTGTCTAAATAGAAAATGAAAGTCCACAATTCACAAATCTATTTCTCTTCCTTTTCATTCATTCGCACAATTTAAGGAGTATTGTTTTGTTTACATCTCCATTTCATTTGTGTCACTCAAGTAGATAGCTTATCTTTCAAGATGCTCCCAAAGGGTTGTACATGCACTGACTTGCTCTTTTTTCAGCCGTTTGTTAGCTATCTCATGTAAACTGGAGAAGAAAAGACCTGAAACCATTTGGGCATCAGGATCCTTCTCCATTTTCATTTAGCTTCTATTCACCTGGAAATAAATTTGATAGCCATTTCTCCATACCGTGTAGCCAGTTACAAAGGATATACTTCACTGCAAAACTTTTCCCTACGACATGACCACGATTCACATATCGCATCTAAACACTGTACTATCAATAGAGCAAGTCCTCAGCCCACATCACAATCTGTTGTGCCACCACCTCTGTAAGGATGCAGCTCTCAAGATGGCACGAACCGAGTACGTGCTGCTGCTGCTTCCCTACCTTCAGCCACGTGTTGCAGACCCTGCTCCTTACCGCGGGGCTCCTGGGGCTGCCCAGCCCCAGCAAAGTAAGGTAAGCTGCTGAGTGCCTGCTGAGGAAAGGGAAGTAGGGAAGTTCAAACATGGGAGGTGCAGGAAGGGTATCACAGAAGAAACTGAACATCTCCCTTCCGGCAATGGCGCACTATTACATGAGCTTGCCACATATCGTTTTACTTCATCCTTAAGCAGGGATGATAAAAAGTATTTAAATTCAAAATAGCTATGACAGAAAGGCAAGAGGCAGCATAGAGTAGAGACTGTTCCAGGCAAAGCCAAGTTTTGTCACCAAAACACCGTACCGGTAAGTAGGAAGAGGAAATAAAATAAATGACCAGATTAACAAGTCAAAACAACAACAACAAAAAATAAAGTAGCTAAGATTTCAGAAGAAAGGAAGCCAAGATGTGATTTGAAAACCCTTACAACCCCAAAACCGCCCCACTCCAACAGGTGGGCAGGGTGAAGAGGAACCCTTTCCATAACAAAGGGATGGTTTTAAATGCATATGTGAAAATAAATTATCCATAAAGAGATGCTGAAGAGATTTAGTAAAAGTGCAACCAGCTGAGTTTCACATAGGAGTTTAAAAAGATGCGGGACAAATGAAGAGGCTGGAACCACTGTCAGACAAACCGTTACTGCTAGGCACAGGGGAAGACCATCCCGTTCAGGTGGCTGGCTGCACATGACTGCACCCCAACCACGGCTGGTAATGCCTACACCATTACAAGTGAAGAGGAACAGGTATTTAACAATAAATTCCATAAAATTCTTATGAGTGTCTAAGTATCTTCGAAACCAATACAAGATAACACCTTGTGGTATCGTATTCCAGGTATCATTTGCCCATTTGCAGGCTGCAGAAAGAACCCACTCTTATCTGTAGTATATAACTTAAAACCTGAGCTACCCCAGAGATGATGAAACGAATGAAGCATTACATAGAATCAGAGAAGAACTATGGGACACGTTCAACTATTTTTTTCTCACCTCCTCACTAGCATTACCTTTGGATCCTGCAACTATGCATGACTGCGGTGAGTGCTGCAGGATCCTCGGGCCCAGAAGCAAGGCAGGCAGCAGCCAGCGCGCTCACTTCAGAAGGAAGCCAACACTCAAGTTCACAGCTGTTTCTGTGCTTTACACCAAACCACCACTGGCTAAAACCTGCAAGATCCATTTCTGACTTTGGAGTATCCTCAATGACTAATTGTACATGTGCAGGGTGTGCAGGCTGCTCGCTGCTCCCGCTCTCAAGTCCTAATTATCTCCATGAACTTCAGAAGCAGCCCACGCACCTAACTCACAGTTCTGAATCTCACTCAGGGCAAGTACTGGAAATTTACTGCTGCAAAGACAACTCCTTTTTTGGATCTGCTCTCAGATGAGGAAGAAAAGGGTACAGAAGAAGGACCTCTGCAGGACAGAATGCTATGCATTTTCCCACTGCAAGTTTCTACTTATTTTAGAATGAACTTTAAATTCACCTGCGATATTTTTGCCTTCTGGTTTTCAAGGAAGCAATAGCTTCACAAGCCTTGTATACTGACAGCAGAACATTAAAATGAACTGAAATACTGGTTCTTCATCACTTTGCAACACCTACCTCAGATTTCCCCAAAGACTTCAGCGAGTACCTAATCTACAAGCTGCACATGCACTCTTATGACACTGTAAAGCAATTAATCTGGTCCAACACAAACCTCGCTACTAAATGTAACTGTAATAACTTTGTTATAAATTGTCCCTAGCAGATTAAAGCAAAGAGGCTTGAATGCAAGCTCCCAAATGCCAGATGAAGTAGACAGTCTATTTAAATTGTCACCTATAATCAATAGCGAGAAGTCACTAGTACCACAAGATTAAATTATGTACAGTAAGAATCTAACCTGTACGTTCATACTGTTTTCTTACAAATTCCTCTTTTCAGGATCTTGTTTAAAATTGTCTAACAAAGCCCCTTACATAAGCATGTGTGCTCTGCTGGCCCAATAGGGAATAACTGCACTTGAAATACACAGAGTATTTTCTAGCTGCAGAAATGATGACTGAATCCCAGTTACGTCCCACATTCCAGAGACAGACACACAGGATTATCTTCACCAGAGAAGCAACTCATTTTAACAGTATTACTTCTCTTCAGTTTTTGTTTGGTTGGTTGGTTGGTTTTTTAAACTAACCAGACTAAAAGAATCCCTTTAACACTTTGTTAAAAAGGCGACAGGTAGCAATGTTGTACTGTATACTGCAGGGCTAAATTACTTCCTGCGTGGTCAGTGGGGTTCAAATCGTGACAAATACAGCAAACAAGTGCTCTACAGGCTGTTCTTATCACTGCTTTGGAATTTTGGGCAGTTATTTTCATCGCTGTGGCACAGCACACGCAACGTAGCTAAACTGAAGAAATTTTCTGGAAAGTAATCAGCCAGTAAACTCCTACGGTTATTCACAGTATCAACCTGTATAAGATGATCTCCCCCTCCCACCTGTTCCTAAGCACTACTACCACTTGGGGATTGGGAAGGATTCCTGGATAAGCCCCAAACAATCAGAAGATTCCCTGGGAGGTACAGGAGTTTTTATTGCAGTTTGCCTTTTCCCAGGAGACCTTTCAAGGTAACGTGAACTCATCAGTACAGCACAGATGTTTGGAAAAACGCCAATCTTTAGAAGGCAACAAGGCATCGATGGTGACACAACCGAATGCAGCACTCATGTGAACGCAGGATATTGTACTAAGCTTATGAAATACACATTTTTCGCATGCATGGGCAAATTGCCTCACCAAACTATCTCAGTGGACAAATATACTGGGCTGCCTGCGTTCAACTTAACTCTTGCACGCAAAAAAAGTAAAGTATGTGTGGGCTTCGTTGCTCTGCCTTACAATTCAGATGATACCACAGCTCATAGTAAGACCAGCAACTGACTTCTTGCACTTTGTTTCTGACTGTCTTTTTATGAGAAACTGGCATAAAAGATGTATCCATTCAGAAGTTTTCAGATGAACAACTCTGAAATAGTACATCTTTTCCTCCTTTGGAAAAAAAAAAATCTAAGGTGGGGATGGGGTTCAACTTGTCTAATTCTTCTAGACCCTGGAATAAGTCAATCAAAAAGATTTTCAGTTGAATAAAATTCCTTACCCCCCCCAACTTTTTTTTTTTTTTTACTTCAATTACTGATTGGTATGTTGAACAAAACATTTAGGAGAGAGGCAATATCTCTACTCTTTCATTGAAAGCCTCTAATTGTGCTTTGAAAATCATCTACCCCAACATCAGATCTCTCTAAATAAAACATCCTGAACATTTTGAAAGTAAAGAGCATGAAATTCTCCTGTTTTCTCCCTGTATCAATAATAATAATAATAATAAACACCGCAGGGCTTTAAACTCCTACTTTAAAGCAGCCTGGTGTTACTTGTAAGTTTCCCTCTTTCCACAGCTACACAATTTCCCTCTGCTCATGTTTTCACAGCCCATGAACTAAGGAGGGTCTTTACGGCATTTCACCCCTCTACAGCCTGAGTCCCAACCTTCAGATGCAGGCACTGCCACAGCACTGCAGCGCTGAGCTGCCTCCTAGGCAGCACTGAAAGGAGAACACTTTAAGACTTCCTTCTTGCTGATTCAGCAGGTATCCGCATGGCACCTAGCCACCCAAAGCATCTCCCTTACGGAATGATACGTCTGTCCCTGCCGTCTGTGCACCTCAGGCTTGTAACACCCTGCAGGAAATACACGCTGCACCTCAGGGAAGTTACTGCGTGTGCCTGACCCTTTCCCAGGAAGTGGTGCTGCCATTCCAGCCCCAGAAAATGATACTATTACCTCAAAGGTACCCCAAAAAGTTTACCATTCAGTTGGCTGAGGAAGTGGGGAAATAATTAACTTTTCTTTTTTCCAGTGTCAGTAACGAAATGCCTGTGTGAGGTACCACACGCACAATTTACTGTGCTCTGCCAGAAGTTTTATGCCCCTGACGGGTGCCAGCACTGAAGAAGTGATGCTTTTCACGAAATACAAAACAGAGCTCGGGCTGCTGAGGGCGGCCCGCACGGCCACGACAGGGCGCTGGGGACCGCCAGACGCCCCCTGAGGCGAGGAGGGGGCCGGGGGCGCAGCAGCTGCTCCCCTCGGGCCGGGCCCGCCTCGCCCCCCGCGCCCCGCAGCAGGCCGCGGCCCCCGGGTCCTCCCCGCCCGGCCCCGTCCGGCGGGCGGAGCGACAGCCGCGGCGCCCAATGGCGCTGCGAGACGGGGCCGCGGCGGCCAACGGGAGGCGGCGGGGGGCGGGACCCCGGCGGGCGGCGGAGCGGGGCAGCGGGGGGCGCCTCCAGGCGGGCGGGCACGGGCGCGGCCCCGGATCCCGACCCCCGGCCCCCAGCCCGGCCCCGGCTCACCGTGGGGCCGCCGGTGCCGCCTCCGCCTCCTCCTGCGCGGCGCCTACGGGGCCCCCTCGCCTCCCGCCCCCCGGCGGCCTTTGCCGTTACCTTCAGTTGAGCGGAGCCGCGCCGTGCCGGCCGCCTAGCGGGGCTCCCCGCCGGCCCCTCGGGCACCCGCCGCGGCCCCGAGCTGCTCTCCGCCCCCCGCCGCTCCTGCCGGGCCCGTAAACATCCCGGCAGCCCCGGGGAGGGACGGACGGAGGGAGGGAGGGAGGGAGGGAGGGAAGGAGGGAGAGAGGCGGAGCGGCCGCCGGGCTCCTCCTCGCACCGCCGCCCCCGGGGTCAGGGGGCCGGGAGCTCGCTCTGTGCGGTGCCGCTGGGGGGGCGGCACGGCGCTGCCTGGGCGATTTTCACAGAAATAAAAGCGCCAGGGACGAGGCTGAGCGGGGGGCTGTGCGTCCTGTCCCGCCGCGTCCTCCCTCGGCAGGAGCGCGGCGCTGGTAGGCGGCCCGGAGCTCCGCACCGCTGCTTCGGGTTCCCCGAAGTTCAGCCAAGGACCGGGGGCAAGGAGCGGGCTTCCCGCCGCGCCCGGCTGGGGAACCGGCGTGAGGGCTGGCTCTGGGAAGGCTGCGCGTCCGTGTCGTCAGACAGCCTCGTCCTGACGTGTGGAAGCTCTACGGAAAGACGAGCGTGTTTTGCTTTGATTTTCTTTTTTTTGTAACCATTAAAGTTGTGCTTGATTTAAGGCTCTTTTAGAATAAATAGGAAACAGGCCAGAGTGCCTAAGGAAAGCCTGTCCGCCTCTCTATACAAAATCATGCTCTGATTCTGAGCCAAACTTTTCAGTAGTGAGAAATCTGCAGCAATATGAAACAATATGCAACAATATTGTTCAATGCAGCAATAGAAACTCTGACAAAGATTGAAAGCAAATTATTTTTCGCTGTCCCATTTCTGTGATGTTACATTTAGTCATAATCCCGCCCATTTCCTCTATTGCAGCACCAGGTTGTGTGGTGTCCCCATGCAGTAACAAGGTGGCTGCTGGTGGTGGAACCAGAGCTAACCTATAGCTGTCCCTTGGAAGTGCATTTTGTATTTCTTAAAAAGTACACTTGGAATCACAATTAAAAGACTTTTTTTCATGGATAAATTATCATGGAAATTATATTTGGTGTGCAGTTGACCACAACATACTGAGTATTATTAGGTGTATTTTTTTTTTTGCAAATAAAGGCAATTACTATTATAATATCCAGCTATTGCTATTTTCTAGATCCTCACAGTTAGAAAATGAGCAGTCCGCAATCACCGGGGGAATCCTACACAGCATTTGAAGCTTTCTCTACATTTTACGTTCAAGAGAATAATCCAGAGTTTACTTATCTTTTTTTTTTTCCCAGTAGGTTTCTCATTGTCTTCCTTTGTTTAATCTTAGTGTACAGGTTTGATTTGTTGGGTTGTTTTTTTTTTTTCCTTTGTTTGTTTGTTTTCATTTGGTTTGGTTTATTTTTGTGTGAGGTCCTATTTTTATACTCACTGCACTTACTTTCATTTTTTCCTTGGTTTTCTCCATTTATTATTTCTCTGTAGCTACCATCACTACATTCCCATAATATTTTGACTTCTCTCTTCAGCTGCCTGAATCCAACTTCTGCGCTAGCCTGCCATTACCAATTGCTGCAGCATCTTCTCTTTCCTCTATTCCAACCTTACTCCCATTAAAGGATGGTTGCCTCCATTTTCTTTTTGGTTCTTGAAAACCAGAAAGCCTAAAATTGAAGACACTGCTTCAGTTAACTGGTCCATCATCATGACCGTCATAAAGAGCCCTTAATATAAACGGCTTTAATAACATACTGTGCACCCACTAATTTTGAATTTGCCGAGTGACAATACTCTGTAATACTCTGACAATACTCACTAATCTGCCACATACAATGGAAGATTGTCTTCAGAGCTGTGCTGTACAAAGGTTTACTTACAGAAGGATATTTTTCTTTGCTTTTCAATGCACATTTCACTTTAATAAACTCATCTGGCATTCCCTGTAATGGAGCCTTTACATCAGACAGAATCAGAAAGGCAGAAAAGGCTCCCGAAGATCGACTAGCCTTAGGGGTTGTTAAGGAGCAGGCTTATCTCTGGCAAGTGCTTCTCTTGGAGGCCGGAGGGACACTGACTACCCAGCTAGCAAAGGTTCAGAGAAAACAGATGAAGACATGCTGGAATTAGGGATTTGGGAGGTGCGGTGGTTTTACCGTGCTAGGCAGCTGAACACCACAACTGCTCTCTCACTCCCCCTCCTTAGATGAGGGGAAGAAGTAAAGGAAAGAACAACTCATGGGTTGAGATAAGGATGATTTAATTAAAGGAAAAAAGAAATAATTATTAAGGAAAGATTACTATTAATTAAACAATTTAACTAAACAATTTAACTAAACAATTAACGATTTAACTAAAGGGGGGGGGGAGGAAGGGAAAGGGGAAAAGGGAGGGGAAAGGGAAAACTATACAGAACAAGTAAAGGCTATGTGGAAGTGCAGAGGAAATAAATTACTCTCTACTTCCCACAAATGAGTGGTGCTTGACCACGTCCTTGAAGCAGGGCCTCAACACACGTAGCCGGTGTTCGGGAGGAGGACAGACGTTTTCACAACGAGAGCCCACCCCTCCCCTCTTCTTCCTTTTTCCACCTTTTATTGCTGAGTGTGACATCATATGGTATGGAATATCCCTTTGGTTGGTTGAGGTCAGCTGCCCTGGTGATGTTTCTTTTCTCACATTTTTGCCCACCCCCTAGGAGGGTTAGAGAGAGTCCTGATGCTGTGCCAGCACTGCTCAGCAACAGACACAACACTGGTGTGATACCACTGCTGTTTTAGCTACGAGTGCAGAGCACAGCGCTGTATGGGCAGCTGCAGGGAAAGTTAACATCCCAGCCAGACCCAGTACAGGAGGAAGAACATGGCTCTGTGCCTAAGTCCTACCGACTCCTGAAGGTGTTGCCAGCAAATGCTCTACACCTGGTATCAAACAGGCCAGAGGCAGAAGAAAAGAGGGCAGGTGTCTGATTCCCCGTACTGGGTCTTGCTGACAAGTCTGGTCCCTCTGGTTACCCCTAGGTAACGTTTGTGGAGGTAGAGGGGTCTTGCAGGACTTGCTGACATCCCCATTTTAACCACTGCTCACACCACCTCACTCCACCCCATTTTGAAGCATCCTTTGGTTTTATTTCTAGGATCTGATAAATGCACTGGTTTTGAGTGCAGAGGGAAGGATCGCGAGGTACAGGGAGTATGTGGAGATGATAGAGAGAGACCCACTTTTTCCTGTGAAGTACTGAACAATCCTGAATGGTCAACTAAAACTTCCCCAAGTAGTATACTAGATGAGAGTTCTCCAATCTATATGGGAGAGATAGTGCTGTCCCCCACTAATTCTAATTTGGGAGTTCATTCTTATAATCCTTAACAGTCTGCAAGTAATTGAGTCCAACCATAATAACAGTATAGCAATACACAGACATGCATAATTTACTACTACATTTCGTAAAACAAATATGCAACGATGTGGAACAGTTGGTAACTACAGATACTCATTTACAGATGTTTCCTAAATGCCACTGGCAGACCTCGCTATTTGCCAACTCGGCTTGCCAGTATCAATCTGTTTAAATATCAGTGTCAATTTCAGAAAGCTCCCTGAGTCTTTTTCTGATCGTTGAAATCTATGGATATGTATAACTTATAAATACGGTCTGGGTTCAAGGATATCTAAAATATCGAATGATGACAAAAGATACTATCTGGAGTGGCAGTGTTACATGTGGATTACCACTGAACTAGAAAACAGTGGTCTCTGCCAGGTACTGGCAGCTACTGGCGTTAGAAGCAGCTAGACACTGCTAGGCAACAACATATAAGTCAA
The DNA here is from genome assembly GCF_013377495.2 of Cygnus atratus. Classification (NCBI taxonomy): domain Eukaryota; kingdom Metazoa; phylum Chordata; class Aves; order Anseriformes; family Anatidae; genus Cygnus; species Cygnus atratus. The sequence continues at coordinate 6,788,932 of NC_066369.1, forward strand.
CCAAGAACTCAAACGTTTAGACCTATTCCCCAGATGATTCCTAATGTGCTTCCTGCTACCCTTATTATCCAGGCCTCTGTACGTCTAGCTTCTTGAGATGCTCATTAACAGAATAAACTTAAGACTCGGGAAAAATATAGATTTCAAAACTTTAAAAATTTCAGGCAACAGAGCTCACTAGGACAGTGGAGCATGGGAATAGATGTCTTTGGGGTCACAGAGGTAAGAGCGTAACATAACAGCTCACTGGTTAACAATTCTTTAGGCTCTTCAAACCAATAAACTACAGGAAATTAATCAAAAGGAGCAACTGTTCTGCTGTAAAACCTTGAAGCCTGAATTTTCAGGCTTCAAGTTTCCCTCTACCCTGGTTCTTTGTTACAAACAGTAAAAAAGCTAGCATATCTGCCTGTTACATGGCAGGGGAAATTAGAAAGGCTGTGACAGCAGGAGAGAAGAGAGAGATCACTTCTATCTGGACTGGATAAATATTATGATAGGATATTGTGCAGAACTTAAACTTCAAGACAACATAAATCACGAAATGGAGCAATTCATCAAAAGTGCTCAGAGAACTGCTTTGGACCAAGCAGGGCACCAGACCTTCTTCAGAACTTCTGTATCAAAGAAGCATTTTAGAATTTTGATCACAATATATTCAAATTCAACACCCTTGTAGAAGTGAACAGGACAAATAAATCTAACATAGCAACAGTGAACTTTGAAAGAGGACTACACGTCATCAAGGAAGTTTGTTAAAAGCATATTAAAATGAAGAGTCCAAGGGGAAAATGACCTGCATTAGGATCTCTGAGCAAGTATACATCATCTATCAAAGGAGGAACTCCTGAAGACTAGCAGAGCTCTACATGAGAGTAAAGCATAGTATCAAAAGCAAAAAGGCACTCTTAAAAATATTGTGTTCAGATGAAGAAAACAGAAAATAGCAAAACCTCTGGCAAGCTAAATGTAAAACTGTAAAAGGCAGGCCAAAAGCAACTTAAGGAAAATGTTGGTAATGGTATAAAACGTTATTGTAAAACTTCTTCCAAAAACATCAGAAGCAGGAAGCCTGCTTTTGTAGATTTGCAGGGCCAAACAATGATTGTGATTTAAAGAAAGAAGGATTTAGCAAAGATAAAGCTAGAAAAACTATTTGATTGCTTAGGTAGATATTCCTACAGGGCATTCCTACACAAACCTACCAGAGTTTTTGGAAAGTTATGTGGAAAGGGTGAGCTTGGATGATATAAGATCCTGTATTTCAGAAAGTCTTTTTTATAAAATCTTCACTAAAGATTCTTAAAGAAAGTAAGTTGTCATGCAGTAAGACAAAAGGCCCTATACTTAGCTAGTAACTGATTTCGGGTAGGACAAAGGCTAAAAATAAATAATCCATATCCACAACGGAGGAAGATTTCTACCAGAATCTCACAGCGATCAGTGCTGTGTCCATTGCTCTTTATAAAAACTAGAGAAAACAGATAACAAGATGACCAAGTTTGCCAGTAATACCAAATTATCCAGGATAATTAAAAACAAACAAAAAAATAACTAGAGTTAGAAAATTGCAAGGAGGAATGAAAAGGAAAATTCATGCTAAGCAAAAATTTGTATGGGAGGAAAAATGCTTGGAAAGCTTCAGCTTACATGTAAGATGAGTAAATGAGATGACCGAAGGGAGAAAGTAGATACGTCAACTTATGAAAGTCATAGAAAAGGTAATTCTTACTATCGTTTTATTGATTAATATTGATAAAAGAATAATTCAGAGTAAAAGCATAAAATAAAGATAGCAGGCAGAAGTTACAAATTAAACGCATGAAAGCACTTGTCTGTATGGTGACATATTGTGCAGGTCAAACATAGGAGTGGCTTAAAAAACAATTTCAGAGAAAGAACATAAGTAATCATTTAAACCATACGTGAAAAAATGCCAGCTCAGGACATCCTTATGCTACAGACTGCCAGAAGCTGTGAGGCTATCCTCAGAGACAGCCTTCACCCTATCTATTCTCTTCTTACATGCGTTTGCCAGACATCTGCTACTGCCCGCTGCCAGAGAGCAGCAGCAGGGACCACTACAACCAGTCCTGCCCCTTTACTGCCTGGCAGAGCTGAGCAGCCTGGCAGGCTTTTTAGGAAAGATGGAGACTGGATATGAGGGTGCTTTGTCTGCCTCATCTTCCACGGGATGACAAAGTATCTCTCTCTGATTATTCACCTGCCTGATGGGAAGCAGGAAGGGGCTAGAAATGCAGGTAAATGCAGGTATTTGAGAGGAGTTCGGACACAATCACTCACCACTGTTTGCTTCAGATCTTGTTAGAGCTTAGACAGCAAACACTGAGGAATGGAACTGCTTTATACTTTCTTTCCAAAGGTGATTTTGCTCGCCATTTTGTGGCAGTGAACTGTGTTCTAATGAAAATGGAGATATTCTTTTTCATATACATATTACAATTTTTACAGATTAGGGCGGTTGAATTTGCAATTATACATCTAAAACCAGAAGGCTGATAACAGAGTTTCAAGGGACATCAGAGAGCCCTGAACACTTTACAATATTGCTGTGCAGAAAGCTGTGACTATGTAGAAGTGTGAGAAACACTGAGCTTAAGGAATCTAAAACCATGACAACATTGCACTAAGAAACAGGCAGTACAATGTTGTCAGCAAACAAATAACAGAATGCGTCTATTTTACACAAAAAGAGAAATCAGAATAGTGTTTGTTCTAAATTCTGAATGCAGTAATTTGAAAGATTTTACTCCTTCTTTTATTTAGGGTCCCAAAACGCTATCATTACAATGCACTGTTTCTTATTCCTCCATATATGAGAGAAAATCACAGAAGTGTTTAACAAAAAGCAGCGTTAAGGTTTCTGGAAGCCATAGGCACTTTTGGTTTCTTTTCTCGTCAATGTCTTGCCAGATGTTTTCTCCCTCAAGTTCACGTCCTGCATTCCCACTCCAACCACATTTCCCAATCCTAGCATTCCCCATGTTTCTTGAGGGCAGCACAACTCCCCCTCAGGTTAGAAACTTCCATGATAGACTGCTCTGCCAGAAATTTCAAATTCCTTGTAGAGCTATTTGTACCACACTTGAGTTGCACACTTTGGCAACGACTCCGTTCCAGAACCTAGCAATCGATGTACCTGTAACTAGCTGTTCCTAGTTAACAAATACTTACCATACACCCTGGTGCATCAAGCTACTGTTCTCTAGACTTCTTTTTTTTTCCTAGGATCCCTGTCTATCTAAAGGTCCAGCCTGTTCTAAACCTCACAAATTCATTGGCCTCAGGAATTCTGTGTCAATGAATCTCTAATCAGTGACTGGGAAGTATTCCCCTTATATATTTCTAAGCTTTCACCTTGTAAATTAATTGATTACCCTGCTCTAAATGCCAGAGCCTGAATACTACTTTTCTGCAACAGCAGAGATTATCTCACTGGTGTCTGGCAATTGACCCTTCATGCATGAGGTTCTTTCACAGAAAACCAGAAACTCGTGTTAAAGAAAGTCTTACAGAAATAGGTAAGCCTTTCAACTTTCAAATAATCGTTACGTCTGTTTGTCCAAGGCAGTAGTGTTTACGATACAACACAGGTTTAGAAACTGCCTTAAAGTCTATAAACATGTACTTGCCAATAAAAACTATAAACTATATATTTGGTTGTCACTGAGGTCCAGATCCTTAGCTAGTGTACGTCAGCATAGCTGCTGGGACTTCAGTGCAGTCATACTGATTTACACAGCTGAAGACCTGGGCCTTGGCTGTTGGATCTGGAATTTTCTTTTTAAAAAAATAAAAACTAAAATAAAAAATCAGTCAAATTTGTCCTTTCATTTAGTAAGTCATAGCTGCCACAAACGGTGTTCTCCTTGAGTTGTTATTACAAAACTGCAGTGAATTATTAAAGCAAACCCAGATCTGTTACATTTTGAGTCAAAATAAATGCCCGTGTTTATGGATCCATGTGCAGAATCACATTAGCTTCATTGGTGCCTAGGAAATGAAGACCTGGTGCCTAGAAAATATACTGAAACCTCAACTTTAACTTTCATTTCCCCCTCCCACCTGACTGCATGCTTGGGTAGATCCGACATCCTCACTGTTGTACTCTGCAGTGTTGAAGCCCTGAGGGATCAATGGAAGCAATTTATTATGTTTGCATAGTAACACAGGTAAAATTGAGAACAAAGTTTGTAAAACATATGGGATTTTCCAGTGGGAAACGACTGATAGAATAAAAGCATTTCCTGGCCATTTAACACATAAGTACTTCAGGAAGCCACTGACCTCAGGGAAGTTTTGCTGTTGCCCTCAGGGAAGCCAGAATGTCATCTCAAGTGTCCATCCATAAAGCTTGTAGGATCTGACTGATGGTTGGTTGGTTGGTTTTTAATTTCATCAGATATACTCCGCATGAGACTGGGGTCTTGCACCAGAAACTCTTCCCTAACTGCTATTTATAATGAATAAATATATAACAGGATGGGTTATAAAGGTGCATATTCAAACTTGCTGTGTTATCCACTGTATCATACCGAATGACAAAACTGGACAGCTATTCAAAATGCACACTTAAGATCTTTTTTCTTATTCGAATTCAACAAAATTTACACCTTTGTAGAAAGGCAGCATAAGGTCCGTAATTAAACACAATTTAGTGTTTATAATCAGTACCAATGCAAGATAAAAAGGTTTATACATTGGACGGAGGCTCTTCCCCCAGGGACTAATATATATCTTTGTGAATGTTCAGAATTGCAGTGTTCCTTGCTAAGCTTTCTTCAAATAGCTTTAGTCAGTCTTTTCATATAAGCTTAACCAAATTTCCTACTCGTTTCAGACTTTCAGCTAGAAATTAACTGAGAGAGAACAGCATTCGTCCTCCTAGCATCTTTTCTCTTCGCCTTTGTCACAACCAGTTAGAGTGTAACTCTTCCAAACAGGAACTGTCTCTCACCATGTCTTTGCACTTTGCCTAGTGGAATGGAGCCTATGCCTGCGCTGCAAAGTAAATGAATAATAATTTATGATGATGTTGGAAGGGTGTTGACAGAAAAAGCGCTAAAGGCACTAGTGGGGAATAATGGCATTTATAGTAAAAATAACTATTGTCAGTCAAAAAAGCAAACTTAGGTTCCAGTGTTTAATCTTTATTAGCCAGAACTCCCAGTAGAAAGAACATGATTTTCAGGGGGCAATTTTGCTAGAATAAGAACTAGAGATTTTTCTACTAACTTCAGCAGACCTTTGAGACAGCTTTAGAGAAAAAATTCCCCAGAACAAGTGAAATAAATATTGCTGGCATTTTACAATAAAATGTAAGTGCATTTTATAGGTGGCTAACAGCTTGTAATTACCCTTAGTAAAACTAATCCTTTCCCTGTGCTTATTAAAATGTTTCATGTATCAACAGGCCGTGGAAAGGACTCACTATCAATCTCTTAACTTGCACTGAAGCAGAGAAATGTCCACTTGAGTCACAGTTCCCAGTACTAGTCCTGTTTCTGTGCCTGCCATTGGATTTCAAAGCCTCTAAGGGAATTAAAGCTAACACATTAGTTCCTAATTAAATCCAAAAGGGATGTGAAATGCAACCAACCAACTTTACAGCATTTCTTGGGAATACGATCTCAGGAGGATAAGGAAGGAGAAGTGACTTTCAAGTAATGATTTTTCCCTCTTCTAACACCCAGAAAACATCTGCAATGTTCTTTTGACCCCTTTTAATTTCTTCAAGGGGAGCATTTGACTCTTCAAGCTCCCTCCTACAAATATATTTTAAAAGTAGCTGCAGGTTTGTAATAATTTAGTAGGGTAAAGAAGTACAGTCATTACTACTGCAGTCCTTTTTTCTTCAATTAGTATTTCTAATCACATTAGACATGTTTTCAGTATCCAGAGAGGATGCCTGATCCCTACAGCTATCGTGAACCATTAACTTTAATTAAAATTTACAAGTCTAATGTTGTTACATCTGCTAAAAGCATTAACTGCCATGTTAATTACCAAAATGTTAATGTTGCGTTAAAATATGAATGTTCCCTTTTGACAGTTCATCTGTGGTTAAATTATTTATTTTTGTTAGAATATGTCCTAAAAAAAGGAAAAGGCATAAAAGCATAAATGCTGACTGAAATAATGAGACATAATGGGAAAACTTCATCTAAATAAAAAACTTAATACTTGAGAATACCAACTGTCAGCAGAAAATCATTTGTGTTCTTTGCTGTCTAAAATAAATACGTAGCGCTTGTGTCACGTTTGAGATGTTATTTATAAATGCAGCACATGGTTTTGCTATTACTTTATAGGATATCTGTCTTTATAGGGATATCTAATCTGGGGGGGACAGTTCTTAAACCCCTGTACCTGAGCACTGTCACTGTTTGAGCCCTAGAGTGGGAGCCTCCCCCACAATAAGATTTCAGGACTTACATTTATGTTTTGAAATAGATTTAGAGAAGGAGATGTCTAGAATCCAGTGCTGCAGTTACTGTATTTCCTGTCCCAAGAGTGCAGGATCCAAGTGTAAGACTTCTAAAATTACTGTACTTAACAGCAGATACAGCAAAATATTTGCAGTAATTTAGCTAAAGAAAACAAATCTCTGGTAAAAGTAAAGTTGTCACTTGCTGTATTTCACGGTAATATACTCCTCTATTGTAATATTCTTGCAGGCATTTTCACTAAAATGAACAAAATGAGAAAATTCTTGCAAACCAATGTTAAATATATTTTTTACGCATTTCTCTGACGTTGAATAATTATGCTCATAGCCAAAGTTAAGTCTGCCAAGTAACTTCTTAATGATATTGTAAGTAGGTACTATACTATTTCATACCATGATCTATTTTTTAATTTACAGAAGCAAAACTTAATTTTGCCTGTAGATCTTATGGTACATGTCAGATGCCCGTTCCTCCCTACATACTCTCTTGAACATTGGAAGCAGGCTGCTGTTTAGTGGCAAGCACACCATTTTTTTTGGAGGGTGAGGGAAAATATGTTCTTACAGATCACATGTCCAGTTCACAAATTTAGCGTATTTGTTTGTATAATAAAATTTTTAAAGTTCCAGTGTTCAGAATACACCATTTCAAATTACTATTCCAAGTTATTTTAGCAGGATTTTTTTTGTTGTTTTGTTTTTGTTTGTTTGTTTTAATTAACAAAAGGAAATAGATCTACAATTGCTTCCAGTAATCTGAAAATGACAAGTTTGCTTGGAGCACTGCAAGTTCGCAGCGGACTGCTAGCTGGCAGGACAGCAAGCGTAGAGCAACGCCTCTGGCTTCCCCACAGCTCACCCTTTTCTATTGCCCGGATTTTCTCTCGACTGCACAGTGGAAGTCAGTAGCTCCATTCACAAAACAGGAGCTTTTGCCTTATGTATTTGGAGCTCCTCTTTTGAAGAGGTAGGCACTGTACAATTCTTACTGGATTCTCCTAACAGAAAAGCTGCATTCAGTTGTCTTTTCGAGTTAATGTTTAGAAAAAGGCTGCAATAAAGCATCATTTGTCTTCCGCAGAGTTTGGAGGCTCGCCTCGCTATCCCGTTGCGGTGCCAACACATGAAATGGCCTGCAGCAGAGCTCTGCGCTTTCCCAAAACCTTGAGAACTGAACGTTGGCTGAGCGTTTGTGATCTGTTCTTCCAGCCTCCAAACAACAACAACAAAAGAACTGGAAATTATTTTTCAAAATTATTCTTTGGGGTAACATTTTTTCACCCTTAAAGAAACTTTAGGGTCCAAAGTGATCTGAACACAGTTGACCCATCACTGAAGAATGCCTTCTGTGCGGATCTTTGCCAGCTCAAATGTGTCCCTCTGCTCCCACACTGCTCCTGCCTGTTCTGGAAACCCTTGCTCCAGAAGGAAAGGAAGCTCTGAGAGTATCTGGAAGGCGAATCTGATGCAGCAAGGGAGTTAGCAGGTGAAGTTCCACCCCCTCGCCCCCAGCAACCTAAAGAATCTTATAGAAGTAGTGTAAGGTAAAGCTCTTTCCTTACAGCTTTAGGGTTCCCCTATAGGAGCCAGGGAACTGTGGCCAGGCTGAGAGCTCCACCTGGCACAAAGCTCAGACAGTACGAGAACCAAGCTATGGCTGGTTAAATTGTAGGTGTGAGCCTACTCTATTCCCATTCAGCAGGACTACTGGTAAGGGTGATTCTGGTGTGCTCTGATCCCAAGGCTTTTAAAAATATTAGTTCAAACAGAAAATATCTCCAGATAAAAATAATAGTAGTTATTATTTTGAAGAATTGCAAGTTTGTAAGAAAATGCTTTCTAATAGCCTGCCAGAAGGCAACCTATCTCCTGGGCTTGGTTTGCTTGTATAGATTTCATTGCCCACAGCAATACTTATTGAAGTCAAGTTTACAGAAACTTTTGTCTCTCCTGGGGAGGTGAATACCTTTCCAAAGCTCATTATTGGGAGCATCCAAACACTCTTGAAAAGATGAGATATTTCAAATGGTTGACTGGCAATTAATCTGATAATACCTGCTGCATCGCAGAGCTCTAACATAGAACTTCTTGCAAAGTTATGTATTACTTAACCCATCTTGGAACATGAAAGTCACCCCTCTTTTTTGGAGTCTTCCAGTTATTAAAACATATGAAAACTACTTAATTCCTTTTTTCCTGAGGAAAAAAGAAATACGTTCTTATTTGCTTGCTTGCCATTGTAAAGCAGAACGCGAAGGACTGCTGTACAACCACTGAAACACATGGGCAAGCGAGAAGCTTCCCTTCCCCTCTCTGCAGTTACCCTAAGTCCTTTAGCGTTACAAAACTTGAATTAACCCCGCTGTATGATGCCCACAGAGTAGCTCCAGTGAAAACGTTGCCTTTCCTCAGGCATTCTAATTAAGGCAACACAGGGTCTTATTCAGGGATGTAGCATTAAGGAAATAACAGAAGGCCTGCATTCAGCAGGTTCTGATTCGTCACGAAATGAGCATGCACACACTATATATAGAGATACATATATAGTGTGAAATGGCAATGCCTGCCTTAAAATGTACAGGTCTTCCTTCTCTGCCTATTTTTTCTGCACTTTTCTTGCTATTTAAATAGTCACCAGGCATTCAGTTGAAAGGAAGCTTTGTTGCAACTTTTAAATAATGCTAATCCTGCCAGCAGTTACGTACAAAGCTCAGGCTGATGTGCACATACTATTCGTTAAATGGAAACTAGAAAGATTTCTCTTGCCCCCTTCACCAATCTTTTGGGTGGAGGATGCTTGTTAGAATACAGCTGGCAACCAGCCCGGTACAGCATCCACTGAAAAAACACATTATTGAACTGTAAAAATAGTGGAGTTTTATTGTTAATAGTTAATTAAAAGGCCAATGTAAGGACATTAGTTTATGGTCTCTTTCAAGATATGTTCACAACAGTTTTTCATCTGACAAAACATCAAAAGGCAAGCTGCACAGTTTTGCTGAGCATAACTTTTTGATAAAATTTTCTAAAAAAGTAGTGACAGATTCAGCTTCATAATAAACCTTTTCTTGACCTTTCTTGTGAATGTATCTACATTCTTGAATAAATATAGAGAAAAGCACGGCACTCAGAATTCCAATGGAGTTCGTAAAATCTATCTGTTGCAAAATCACTTATTATAAATCTAGATTTACTTTAAAGTGAATCAGATTGGTTACACATACTGATTCTGTCCACAAAGGAGTACCACGTACGGGTATGTCAGGCCATACGTAGCATCAAGGATGTGGTTTATATGGGAGTATACTACATGGATGTTTAATTGGGGCACATAATTTGTGTTCCTTCCAGAACGGTACCTGTGTCTGATTCATTATATGCATGCATCTGTGTATACATATGTATCGTGTACGTGTGTATATATGTTTATGTAGTTATATAAAATATTTTGCGTATAATTGTAATTAGCATATTCAAAATAAATCTAGTAAAAGGGTTGTATCAGGTCAAGGGATATTGAAAACAAAAGTAACTTTTTGAAGTGAAATCTCATCTCATTAACGCTAGTGGAAATTTTCATTCATTTCTGTATGACCGGGATTTCCCTCCAAAGACAATTTCCACCTAATACCATGCTTTCTGTTCTAATTACTTATTCTTCTGCAATTACCTGAAATAATGTCCTAGTGATGGAATGCAAACACTGTTTACATGACATTTAGCAGACATCTTCCGTCATTCCTCAGATCTGAAGCTCGTGCAATTCCACTGTAATTCTGAACTCTTGCAAAAACCTAGCATCACCTGCCTAAATCACTGCTGCATTGTTTAGTAAACAAATCTTTGCTCTCCACATCATAAACACTGAAATGTTTATAGTATTTCCTTATCTGCTCTAAAATTCACAGCCTCTCAAGGCTAATATGCAGGAGTAATTTCCCTTGTATGCTCTGCCTGAGGAGTAGAGTATTAACCACTCTTCTACAAGTCTCTTATACTCCCTGTATTCAAAAATACTCTTTATTAGCTCAAGGCTTCCCATGAGTTATTTCATTCTCAGAATCTAAGTATTTGAGATTAATGCCTTTTATGCTTTTAAAGTGTGTATTTATATTCATTGCTACTTCCTATATAGCTGATTGATGGTTGCGTACTGCCACACACTGTGTACTTAATTCTCAGAGTTCACAGAGCAGATGCTCCTGCAAGGACTTCTGTTAAGCACTGATGTATTAGGATTACTGTAAAATACAAAAATTACCTGATAGCCCGTTTTAAGAATTGAACATTGTTTTTGCACATTCTGCAATGTTCTGAAGTACCTGCAGCACGGTGACAACGTAACCAGGCGTTACAGAAACAGCACTCAGGAACCCACAATTCATACACAACTATGGCAATCTCATACAGCGGAATTTAACAATAACAGTGAAACCGGATGCTATTTTAAAAGAGTACACATAGATTATGTATACCATACATACATAAGCTGCAAGTGGCTCGTATCATTTCCTAACGACAGGATTAAAGCAGCATAATGCTGCTACATTTGCAGTATTATTAGATAAACTTACATGTACAAGATTATTAAAAATCAAGTACTTATTTTTAGGATGTGTATGTAAAAAAGAGGAAAATATACTGTTATTAAATATTCTAATTAAACATCCAAAATGCACGTTCTTTGTTATATAAACTTCACCCCTACAGATGGACAAATGCACTCAAGACCCATCCCTAAGTGCTATATGTTTCTTTTATTTAACCTTTGTCCCCCATCTCTGATTTATTCTTTTAATCAATGGAAAATAGGCATCTTTGGTCGGTTTTCCTTTGTGAATGAAAAATGGCATATAGAGCTTTATTCCAGATACTTCCACAAACTACTGCTTTATCTGACATAACACAAAAGCTGAAAATGAAGGCTTCCTGGACTACTCTCTCTTAATAAAATAGGTATTTATGAATGGAAACTTTGTTCCAGAATATCCATTTCAATTAAATCAGAGAATCAAAAATGATTTTCCTACCCATCGCCGCTAGTGCCTTTCTTCCCTAGTAAAAGTCATTTCAATTACCCACAAGCAGCAGGCTGAAATGCGTACAGGTAGCTGGCTATCCCCTGCTGTTCGCTAATGACATTAATGTTCACAAAGCATGTTGCTGTTGTTTAACACCTTATTCCACCTGATTTCCAAAACACTGACAATTAAGTATTCTAAAAAAAGTTAGGTCTCCAAAGATAATTATTGCAGCCTATTAAGTGACTAAATATGGCTTTAAATATATGGACCGAGCCTTAATTATACAAACATCAAAGAACAGAACTCCAAAGAAATCAAGCAAGGCACATTATCTGCCCAGAAAAGACTTCCCTATTGTCAGTATTTCACACAAGTGTGAACAAATAGCCATAAATTCAGAAAAAAAATCACGTGTTCAGTATTTTTTTTAATGAAAACATGGCTTGGAATTACCGTTACTGCTGTTTTCTTCTTCTCTATCTGTTCATTCCCATAGCATTCTTCCTAACTGTGGGCAGACTGCACTGTAAAAACCTGCCTACTTCCCCACTCCTCCTGAAACCAGGCAATATGCCGGGAAACTGGGAGGATTTTTATTTAATTAAACCTAAACAAGAAGACACCCAGTTGCCCGGTACTACATTTTGCAACAGTTAAGGTAAGCAGGTAATTAAAAAACAGCAAAGTGTGGAAGAATTGGCCTCATTTTCAGCTTGCAGGTCTCCTGCAAGACAAAAAAAAAAAAAATTAACAAGAACAAGAAAAAAAAAGATTATTTTGCACTGAAATTCTGATAATTCTCGCTCAGTCCTGATTGTCAGTGAGAAGGACAGTGTACAAAGCCCTTAATAAAATAAGCCTTACAGAAGTGTGGATACAGAATATAATTTTGTGCCCTCTAATGCTCTTCTGATTTTTTTTCTCCACACAAATTTATGTTTGCTGATAATTTTCTTCATGATAATATACACGACAACTTTTTGTTCTGTTGAAATTTTACACGTGCTCAATAAAAAAGGGGAAAAATCTCAGTAGCATTGAATGGAAGGTGACAAACGTCAGGGATAACAATACAATCTTCTGCTACGACCTGGAACCTTGGTGGCTGGAAAAACCTGAGGAAAAGGGCACCCGTCTACTCCTTGACTGTTGAATAACAATCCAACACAACGTGACGATACAGCACAGAAAAGTTTAAAGCAATCACAGGACACAGTGGGAGCAGTATTTCCAGAGATGGTAACAACAACATTTTACAAAGTGAATACGGTCTTGGGTGGAATGTCGGAAGCTATTTCTTGTCACCCGTTTCAAGGAAGATTCATTCACATTGATCCAGATTAAGAGAGCTGCTAGTATTAGTCGATGAGTGAATGCTTGGGTGAAAGGGAGCACCAAAGGTGAAAGTATCTAAAATACTTCAGTAAATGTATGGGTTCTTGTCACAATTAAGTCTGGAAATCAAAACTGAGTAGCACTCTACTTCGAGTAATGGCAGCAAAAGAATAACAATTTTAGATATAGAAATTGAGAGGTTTTTTAGAGGAACTATATCATCTGATGGCATCAGATCACTGAACCCAGATTCAGTGACTCTTAAAATCTTTAGTCCTCAAACTCCCACAGTTTAGCAGGCCAACAGAACTGGGTTGAAATTCTGTTTGAATCCTATGCCAATCACCTCAGAGTTGATTTAAAATGGCTTTTCCTAGTAGCAGGCAGTTCTTGCAGCATGGGCCAGATTTCATAGAATTTCAAAAACAGAAGTTCACCAAATCGATAGGATAACACTAAAGACAGAAAGTACCAAGGGGGTCTGTGATCAGTGGTTAATAAAGGCAGTCTATGATCAAGTGGTTATTAAAGCTGCTAGCTTAAGCTATAGAACAAGACAAATCAGAATGAGTTTCTTCCTTTTGGACTGCTGCCTCCAAACCGCCTCTCCAATCTTCTTGAACTCTTGCCACTGCCTTAATAAATTCCAGAGACCACTGGGAGCAAGGTTTGGAAACACTTCAGCAGATGAACCACTTTCTAAAAATTGAAACCTTTGTTTCAAAACCATTCAATACAAGCTGACTCACAGGAGGCCTGAGATCAGAGCCTCATTCTCTCTTTTCTGGACTCTGTCCAAGTAAAGAAAACTTTGAGAGAAAAAAAAAAAAAAAGATTGTTTTAGTGATCACAAAACGTGTATGAAACATTGGTATGCATCTGCATGAGAGAAAAAAATTAACATTCATTCAAAGCTTCTTCTACTTTCTGACAGGTAATAATGATTGTTAATGGGACTGACATTTCCACTGTACAATCAAAACATATTTTTCAAAAACTATTGCATAATTAACATTACTTACACATATTTCACATCAAATAACATCAAATTAGAATGACTTATGAGACTAGACAATAGCATCCTGAAAAAGATCTTGTCCAGGTGTTAAAAGTGAGCCATAACAGCGTACCCAAGACCATGCTGGGTTACCTCTTTCAGTCACACAAGTCCCCACTGCGTTCTGCTATTGCTAATAGTAGATGGCAGCATACATGAATACTGGACTTGCAGGGACATTTCCTTTCTGTACCTTTGCCCAACAGGAATTGGTTAGCCATACAGAAAACGTGTTACTACATCTGGTAAACCACATGAATGGCAGGAGAGGCAGGAGCAAGGTTCAGGTCTTCTACCTGGCTGATCAGTGGGACGGTGCTGTGCGACCAGCCTGAGATCTGGCAAGGCCATCAAGAAATTTAAATTCCTAGTTTTGTGCTATCCTGATCAAGTCAGGTACTTGATCCAAATTCTGTTCATCCTCTAGGTAAGCTGCTCATTTTCTAGAAGACATCTGCGCACACGCCTGGGCACAGACACTTTCAGAAGCGCTGCACAAATGTTGCAGTTGGGTGCCACAGGGCTGACCCCTACCAAACCGGCTACAGGGCTCAGACCATCAGCGGTGTAGAGCTCTGCCGAGATACAGACAGAAAGGCCTGCAGCAGCCTTCCAAGGAAATACAGCAAAAAGCCTAATGCTTTTACCATGGAGCTCAATCATTTTGTGATCGTCACACACTGTAGTGCCTGAGCGATGACCTGGGAGATGCCATGCAGAGTTGGCATGGGCAGGAGGACCCTCAGAGACAACAACCCCACCACGGAGCCTCCTCTGCAACCTCCGAGGTACCTGACATTGCTTCTGGGCTCGGGGGGAAGTTAGTGTCAAGCAGTTGCTAGAAATATGCTAAATAAAAGATCTAAATAAAAAAAAAGAACCTCCTTCATCTTGGAAACTTTGATGTTTCCAAACATTGATTGTGAATTGAACAAGAAAAAAAATAAATAAAAGCAAGCTGAAAATATACTGTCAGGACTTTTACACCACCAAGCTTTTTTATGATTTTTTAATGCTCTGATGACAGATATATGAACACGAGTGCAAAATGCACAGAAGAAAAAGATAAAACTTCACTGCAGAATTTGCATAGACAAAGAAAGTATAATTTCAGAGCACTGGCGACAGCAGAAGCACAGAACAACTTTCAGGAGAATTATTTTTGCAAAACACCAGCATGTTTCACATGCTTCAATTTCTAATATGTCATTGTTAAATCAAAGAGTATTCCTTATTTTTTCAGTCATGTGGAAGTGTTAAGGAACGTGAAGCAAATTATAACACTACCACCAAGGCTTGTAAAAAAATTAAGTAACTTGTTTACATTATTTCTTTATATCAAGCCAACAGATAAAATAGCCTATGGATTTCCACTGCAATACATGGACGTGTGCAGAATATGGTAACTAAGTCTTGCATAGAAGTTAATTTTAAGTGTAATTATATCTGACACTTCAGTTTATCACTCTTTGAGTATTTATGCAGATAGGTAGTACACAAGTCACACCTTCTTACTGAATCTGAGTGGGACTAAATTTCCCTTCCTTTTGCCTTTGATTCCCCTTCTTATTTTGCATTCCAAACATCAAATAGCTCAAGCTAAATTTTAGGCAAATTACATACTTATGCTTTCTTAGAGCTGAGGGCTTGTCTACGTGATATTATTCTGGACTTGCTATAGTGTGTGATCCATGCATGGATCTCAAGTATTACATTTATATTTATATATGTATTACAGTAATACATTTTTCTGTTAATTAACTAATTAGGATTTTGTTTATTTAAAACATTGTTTTTACACTGCATAGAAAAGGATCTGAGCATATGGTTTTATTTGGACATCTATAATTCAGCTGCAGTTAAATTAAATACTGAAATTCATGTCACTTCTTAAAATGATCATAATATTGCACTAATCTTCACATGTATTAAATAGTTATAAACTGTAAGTAAATCATCTTGCTAGCAGTTAGTGCAACCTATTATTTCTAGCTATCATTTAACCACACTGTGTTATGAGTACTACAGTAAAAACAAAAATACAGTACTCAGAATTAAGTTAAAACTATATAGAAGCAGCTTGATTCCATTGAGGGAAATCGGAGTGCCTTAAGTTAGCAAGGTACCACATCACAATTTTAGTTCCGAAAAGCAGTCAGCAAAGACCAATCAAGCTATCAACTTTTCATTTCGGGAAATTAATTTTTGCCTCCAAGTAATGTATTCTGTGTGAGAGTACATCTGCCGTATTTCGTCACTATGGCTGCAACATCTCATGATATTTTACTGCTTTTATTGTGTTATGCCACATCCTAGATAATTTGAGTACCATTACAAAATTACATTCTGGGTCTCCAGCAGTAAATTTGCAATTCTACAGGAAAGTAAAGGTACTGTAACCAGTTTTTTTTTTTGATTTTTTTTTGTCTTTTAAGAAATTAATTACTTAAACATTCAAATTAGAGCAAAAGTTCAGCTGAAAGCACAAAAAGATTAGATGTTAATGATGCTAAATCAAGAAAATGTTATTTTAAGGAATGTTAAAAAGACATCCAGGGCACTGGGCTGTGCCAGCAGGCAGGAGGACTCGTTCTCTGCCCCACAGCAGATCTGCACAAGCTGCTTCTGCCTCTCCCCTCCTTGTGAACCTGCCTTACTCATTGGGAGTCTGAGGTTTGGGGGCAGGGAATGTTTTTCACCATAAGTGAAATCCTTCAGGTGTTCTGGTCAACAGTAAAACTCCCAAGCTCCACACCTTGCAAGTGCTAATTCCATGCATTCATCCACTGTTTAACACAGTGAGCGCCTTTCTTCACTTTCCAGGTGTTATGATGCAAACAAGAAATAACTATAAAATGTTTACAAGTATATTGAGAAAATTATGATTTTAAAGCAAAGCAATGGAATCTTTCATAGCTAGAAGGATATATTTATCCAAATACCTGATTAAATCCCAGGCCTCCTACAGAGATAATCTTTTATGATTTAAAAATTAAATACATGAAAAAGTTATGCCTATTTTTTCTTATCACCTGTCTAGGCACGCTTCAAATAGGAAGATCAACATCATATACTGGAACCCAGAGAATGTGAGGTGTTTGGGAGAGGGAGAGAGGAGAAAAAGCAGAAAGGTTAGGAAAAAGCTGAAAACAGAAGCAGACCACACATTTGGAAGCCATTGAATAGTGTGAAATTACTTTGCGTACACCACTCTGAATTGTTGGGGTACGATAAATCTAGGCTTTGTTTTAACCGGTGTGATCTGCTGTTAGTATTTTTGAGAATGCCTTTACTGCCTCAGCTTAGATATCCTTTAGGGTGACATATTGTAAACCTGCTGTTTTGTTTTCCATTTTTCTTTGTTGTTAGAGTTGCAGTATAAATACGCACCATAGTTTCTTCCACATCTTCCTCACTGTATTCAGTTACAAGTCTTCTGTATGAAGTACCTTCCTTCTAGCACCACAGCTTATAGCAGTATGTCAGTAGCCTGCCCCTACCCTGAATTTGACAATGAAAATGGTCTTAGCAGTTTTACTGAATAAGGGTAGAAATTGCGAGGGCAGGCAATGACAAGAAACTCACTTGCAAGCATCTAAGGTGACTTCTTGAGTGGGCCACAGCCAAACGAGAAATAAGCAAACAGTTTGCTGGGGCGGGGGGCAGAGCGGAACCACAACTGTGTATGATAGAAGCAAAGAAAAAAATTCCCCTTTTTATCAACAGATGTATATTTCTTACTTTTCTTACTTCCTTCCTGCTCCACTGTAGTTCTGGTTCCTTCCATGCAAGTCTCTCTTTTCCCTCTTTACCACCAGAATCAAGAAACCTGGTATTCCTTTTAACAACATATTGCTACATGTCACTCAACAGCCACATTGTCCATTGTCCACATTGTCCACTCAGTACCATGATATGTGCTTCCAGGAAAGTCTCGCTTCCCTTATTTTTCATTAATTCCCTCTTAATTTACCCAGTCAGCTCCAATCTGTGCCATCCTGTTTGAAATCCAAGGATGAAGTCGTGATTACTATGTGAGTAGGTTGATGGCTAACAGAAGCCAAAGACAAAAGAGTGCTCTCCAAGAAAGAAAATCTACATTATGTTGTTACAACATGTTTTTTAAATCATTCTTTTTAGACTGCGACGTTCTTTGATAGCTATTATGTCACCATGGCAACTACGAGTACTTGTTGGGGACCACTGTGCAGGGAACCGCACAAAACAGAAACGCGCCTCGCTGCGAATTAACAAATACCGAAAGGGAGACAGGTAACGGGAAGAAAAAGCACAGGCAGATTATTGATCCACAGGATAGTACATAACATCAACTGTATCGGACTAATAACTGGCAGATGTATTGTAGAGATCATCATAAAGGAGAGATTTGAGGAAGGATGGAGCCTAAGGGCACACAAATGATTGTGTATGTTAGTATTTTAACTGGTGTCTGAACGTGCATCTAGGGTTGTCCGAAGGCTGGAACTGCCATTTTTGGGGAATTAATAAGATTTATAGGATTTAACAATTTCCTAAAATCACAAGCTAATACTAAAAAATTGTGTTACTCCTCATACAATCTGTCACTGGTTGCATTTTGTCAATTTCAACCTCTAACAACGATTTTTAAAAATTTTGCATAACTATGACCAAAACAATATCAAAAAAGAGTCATTCTACCATACACCTTATAATTTGCATGTTAGACGATAAACTTAATTTCAGGTATTGAAATTAGGTGTGTTACTTTTGCACTAGAGCAGTTGTCATTGCTTTTCTGAATTTAAATTTGAGACTATAAAAAATCTGTCATTAAATTTTTAAACACGCTTAGACTATTAAATTTCAAAACAAAGCGGGAAGTGAATAAGTGCTTGAAAAAACTCAATCTGTCAGAATCAAAATTGTCAGATGCATCACTAAAAAGCACCATTTTTGCCATTTTCCTGTTTGCCAATAACAACTTCTTTGAATAATGTTCAAATGCATTTTTGCTCTTTGCTTTGTTTTTCTGAGAGCCAAATTAATCTTTTATCTTGAATTTATGTGCACAAATCAAACAAATCTGGTTGTGCAGGCACGGTACAGACAGAGACAGGGTTCTCAGTGCTCCGCTACTACGTTCAGCGATTGACAACTCACCACTTTTCTGATGCTTGAATACAATTCGGATACTCATTTCTGTATTTTCTGGCCCAATTCTACTACTATGTAGAGAGTAACCACACTTGCAATTTTCTGAAAGTTGTGTTAGAATAACCACTTTATGAATTCATATTACTATCTTTAATATCCAAATTTCTAGGGTAAATATGAGATTTGCACTGGTAGAAGAGATCCATTTTTAAACAGGTTTATTGAGATGTTCTTATGTCTGATCAACCTTACTGTATTACTTGTTATCTGAATATTAGCAAGCTGATCACACGCTGCTAACGGGTGATCCATGGTTATTTATAAACTCATTGTTTACATCCAGAGGATGTCCAAAATTAAAAGACTAGGGGGATTTTTAGTTGTTGCTGCGGTGGGGGTTTTATTCACAAACGTGCACATTTAAGAATTGAAAGCACAAGGTTCTCTCTAGGTAGATTTTTGTCATGTTTGAGCAACTGTTCAGATGTCCCAGTCTTTCTGAAGAAAATCGACCACATTCTCCCAATTTTCATGTATTTATCATACTGACTCCAGACAGAAAAAACATCAAATTGGAACCACACAGGAGATAAGCACACACATTGCAGCGATGCTATTTGCAACATTAGAATAGGTCTGGTTTTGTTTTCAGAATATATACATATTTCAAAACGATCACAAAAAGGCAAAATGTTCTTTTCTGCAAAATTAACCTATTCATGAATGTAGT
Source organism: Cygnus atratus (assembly GCF_013377495.2). Taxonomy (NCBI): domain Eukaryota; kingdom Metazoa; phylum Chordata; class Aves; order Anseriformes; family Anatidae; genus Cygnus; species Cygnus atratus. The sequence goes on from NC_066369.1 coordinate 6,808,683, forward strand.
AAGGAAGACAGACCAAGTTGCAGAATAGATCAATAGGCTTAATTTAGATCCTTAGTTTCTATGTATCTTCCACAAAATTACTGTTGATAAATACTGTTCTCATGAAGCGTCTTAAATTCTTCCAAACCATTATCTAACCAAAAGGTGTAAATAGAAGCCTAAGATGAAGAATTAGTCGAGGACCTGTGACTCAGGAGTTCCTACGTTTACCAATTTCATTTGAAAAATGGCAATTACGTTAACCACTAAAGTCCCCTCAACACTGGTGCCTTCAAATACTCACCGTCCCAATCAATGTATATAGAAAATACATAATTTTCTAAGTTGATTATTGTTCCATCACTTAAGGATGATTTTTTTTTAATAAGAAAAAGGTTATATTTAAGAAACTGAAAAGATAACACAGGAACCTAAAATCATAATTCTCTCAAAACAGAGGATACACTGAAATCATTCAAAAACCTGGCAGCAAAATTTTCTTCTTGGCAAAAGGCTTAAGCATATTTCTATGACAGTGATTTGTCTATGGCTTTTTCTTTCCTTTTCTTTTTTTTTTTTTTTTTTCCCTGGCACTTAACAAGCTATGGATGGTGGATTTCTAGCATTCTAATGTCTGGTTGCTGTGCTCCTTCCACATCACAGTACACATACTAAAAATAGTGAAATACATGTACCATTTTCCTGCAGTTTCTTAAATTCAAGAAAATTTTCATCACACAGTATTCTAATGATCTCTTCTCACAAGCATCATTTTTTGTACCTGCCTAATATTCCATCTGTTCTTCACGTTACTCCACCCACCCTCTTTGAAGACTACAGAACAGCAAAACATCCAAGTTCCCTGAAACACGACTCTGGATAACAATCTACTAAAAAAACAGAGACATTTATTTATATGTAATATTAGGCTGTAATTAACAGGCTATTTTTGTCATAGGAAATAATTTAATATGATGATCCTTATGGGTCCCTTTTAACTCGGGATATTCTATGATTCTATGATATCATTTGAAACTGAGAACTACCCAACCAGACGTGAGGTCAGACAATGAAATTTGCAGCTTGGAAATTATGGAAGTAGTCTGTATACAATGTAGAGAGGGGTAGGGGGGAAAGAAGTTAGATGAACTTAAAGAATCAAGCAATGTGATCAGAATCATGAAAATGAAAAACATCTTTAGCAGCACCTTAGCCAGATATAAGAACGGGACATAATCAGGTAATTTAACTACAAGTTTCAGCTGTGTGAATGAATAAAGAAGTTTCAATTAGTTATGAAAAGAAACACAAGATTTGAATATCACCTAGGTGTGGGGATCACAAAGAAATGCTGAGAAAATGATTACTGCATAACAGGCCTAAATGACTGGCCAAAGGTTAATTTTCTCACAACAATTAAAAAAGGGGAAAAGGAAGAATATAATGAAAATACTAAGGGCTTTGTTTCAGACACCTGACACAAACTGTCTCTCAGTTTCCTACAACATTATATTGGTATTTGAGAACCCGAGTGATTATTGTTCAGTCCTACAATTTGAGAGCACTCATAAGGAACAGCAAAGTCTAAATCTTAACATAGAATTGTTTTCAATGGAAGCACAGATGTGATGACAAAATGTGCCCTAAGACTTTTACTGCAGGTTTTAATTTCTAGTACTGCTCATTTGCAGGTCTAGACCTATAATGCTTTGTTAGCTTGAACAGCTGTGTTTTTCTGACTGGACTAGATTTGAACGAAAGTTTAAAGGCTTGTGTGTAGTTATTGTATATGTCCAATTAATCTTCACTCTGCTAGAAAAACCTTTTCTCCACCTTTTTCGCTACCTCACAGTTCTTATGCTTGCTTTGGACTGCAAACCTGGCTCACACTTCCAGTTAACAAGGCTGAGGTACTGCCCTAATAATCCCTAACATGTTTGAACAGATGTTTATAGCTTCTGGGGAGCGTAAAGCCTTGTTTTAATTCATGAAGTTACTTGTTAAACCCTAGTAAGATACATGGTTTATGGTGATAAAGCATGATTTCTGCTATATTTGACTGATGGTATATAAATGCCAACACCTTAAATGTTTCAAACTACTCAAAAATAAATGACTGGCATGGACGTATAGGATTTTAAATTTCACTGCAAGACAGAAGAATAATTATCTTGTTCATGTTACACGTCCGGAAGAGAGATCAGGACTTTGTGGCAGGTCCTATGCACATTAGAAAGAGGCATTTTCTACAGCAACGTATGAAACAGACGAGACAGAACTGAAGTCTCCCCTCCCATTTTACAGAGGAAAACCAAGACATGGACAGCCCAGCTCACCCTTGGTCATGCAGCTGACCATGGCTGAGCAGCAGAATGAAAACAGCCCTGAGCCTTAGCCTAGGCCATTCCTTCTTTTTTTTTTAATTTTTTTTTTAGATTTGTATCTTTGCTACATACTGCATAGCCAATATAGACATTCACAGGGCACAGACTGCGTGGTATAAGTGGAGCAATATCTGTTGATATATCATACCACCATTTACCATAATTGACATGGGACAGCATACCAGCAGGTCAGGACTTCTCCCATCAGATGACATCTATAAGCTCACACTGGTATTTTTAATATTTTATTTCAAATACTTGGGTGTCTATATACATATCAAATTAGTACCAAGCATCAAAAAGGAATATATGATCTGACCAAGATTATCACCGTGTAAAAAATTGGGATGAATTTGGGGGGTTGGGATATTTAAAAATCCAGTTCTGAATTTATACAATCCATATGAACCAGCTTATTCAAAAAGGGCAACAAAAGATTTTAGTAACTCATTTAATTCATCAGATTGCTCTGCAGATGGCGATAACATTTATTTTCTATTTAAAGAGTGTCTCGCCTCATCATAATCAGGGAAACACTACACTCTCCAACTTAACCAAAAACTTGGCAAGGAGAAAATGCTGCACCAGCACCAAGTAATCCCATATGAAAAGCCTGTCTCCCATCTTTCTTGTTTTTGCTGTGCCAGAAATATTTTTAAAAGACCACAAAGTAGACTTTTCATATTTTACTATGAAATATTCACTCACTTGTAAACACACATGCCCTCGAGACTCCCACAGTTGGCTCAGCCTGGCCCGCAACACGTGGAAGTCTCGGCAAGGGATGGTTCCCTGCCCATCAGCAGGGACAGGGCAGACACCGAGCTGGCTGATGGCCTGCTCGGGCTTGCGGTTTGATGGGGAAACTGCCCTGGGGAAATCAGACTTCCCAGAGCACATCCTTAAAACCTTCCAGCTGCTGAATCACTTTCCCACAAAGGAGAGAAAGGGAAAGGCTTTCCCAGCAGACCGGGAAAGCAGAGCTCCCAGGTCAGGCGCCAAGGCAGGGAACCCAAAGGGAGAAAGCTGCATTCAGCCCCAAGATGAGCACAGAACTGCCAGGGCAAAGCGCTCCGTTCCTAGCTGCAGGTGACAGCTGGTGGGCAGCAAGCCTCAGACATTCCTCGGGGACAGCAGGGGCTGCAGAAGGGCTGAAAGACTGCAGAAATGGCATTGTCAGAAAATTGCAAGTGCTGTGTCTTACTGCATGTTGACATGAAGATGTGACTGCCTTTTCCTGGAAGCTCCTCTGAGAACGAATATTGCAGGCAACGTGGAATGAATGAGATGCAGATGACACTCAGGCTTTGAGAGCTTGCTTCCTAGGTGTGTTATCGCTGCTGAGTGGTTGGCCAAGGCACACCATGCATTTGCACTTAAATGCTATGCCTCTGACAGCAAGTTCAGGACAATCATCATTAAAATATTTTAGCAAAGCTGTAACGCTAACTCAATCATCATTGCTTGGAGCCAAAAAAGCCAACTACCATCACTTTGTGAAGCTCTCACTTTCCAAGAGCAACTCTACACAAATATTTTCACAGTAAAAATTAATGAGGATTCAACGTGCCTTCTCACGACTGAAAATCTGCTAGCAAGCTAAGAAGAAATGTTGAAGGCTCTGAAGCATTCCTAATGTCACTCTCCAAAAGAATAGCTTGCTGTATTGATTCATCTGCTGAACAGTTCAAGTACGTGTCTTCCTAATCATGTTCTTCTTGGTTTTAAATGGATTAAAAGCTTTCATCAAATGATAGAGAAATCTCAAATAATTTCTCAATTAAGTCATTCAAAAATACAGCTACCGATATTAATACTTGAACTCCAAAAATTGTTTAGAATACACAAATATAACACATACAGCAGTAACATCTCTATAGAATAAAGTCTGCTAGCTCAAAACCTGCTGCGGGGGGTGAAATCCCTCAGGAGATACAGCCAAGGCCCGTCTTTGGGGAGCTAAAGGCCCGAGTGCATACTGAGCTGCAAGGAGGCACAGCACAAACAAGCACAGCTCACTAAGGGCAAGTGGCAAACCCCCACCCAGCGTCTGCAAGCTAAATGTGTGTGCACACTTATTTCTTCCAGATGCAAAACTGGTTAACAAATAAATATTCAAATCCTTTTCTTAAAGTTAGCTTCATCCGAAATTTCCAAATATAACATGCTTGAATCTGAGGCATTTTTTCATGTTGTGCTACTGCAGTGTGGCAGCATCTCCTATACTAATGACGGTGGGACTGATAGGTTAAAAAACAAATGTACAATTCAAATGAAATTTAGCAAGTTTTACCATTCATAAGGAAAGAACCTGAGGATAGCACCCTAGAACAGATGCTATTTTTAAAGTCTAATTGTAAATAATTTGATAACGCACAAAATCTTTACTTAACAGGAACATTGAATGATTATTTGCCAGCACCCGGCAGTTCCTATTGGCCAGCCTCTTCTGATTCAGCTGCTAAACAAATGCAAAATGACAAACCTTAGGACAAAGCTGAGATTACAGATGAAACTACTCCTTTGTTAAAGGTCTGGAAAAATAGTAAACTGTACTTTGTTTAAAATATCTTGAGAGATCAAGATGCTTATGCCTGAGGCAGCAAAGAATAACAACTAAACAAGTCCTTCCCGTAAGGGTACTAGTGCAGTACACCAGCTATGCTTCAGTGGGATTGTTTGTCATCAAATATACATGAAAGACTGAGCCCCCCACTTGACTACGCATGACAATCTAACATTGTCTCTTCCATTGCAGTGACATGATTATAAACATATTATCAAGTCCTGCAGTGTGATCAACAACAGATGTAAAATTAAGAGGTGACAAGCTTTAGCAGGTAGCTGAGCCTTAAGTACCTTCTGCCAAATTTAATTTTCACTCCCAAAAGTCTTCCAAGCAACTCACCTCTTAAAGACTTCAGAAACTACTCCTTTTTATGCCTGCAGTTCTGTGTTCTGAAAAAAAATAGAATTCAGATGTTGTTTCATTTAGGACAACTTGCCTTTCATATTTCTTTGCCTTTATTTTATTTTGCACAGAAAGAAATAGATCCATGAAACAAGTTGCCTTTATTTCTATTCACAACCTGAATTACAACACGCTGCATGAACTAAAGCAAACATTTAAAACAGTAAGTGATGGATTGTAACCCTAACTTTTAGGCAATATATCAGAAACAAGACACACCCTCAGGGAACACAGGTCAAAACCCAGCAGCACAAGAAAATACGAAGGGAAAACCAACTCTAAAACATATCTAGTATTATGATGTGTCACAGTAACCTAGTCACCAGCTAGTATACAGGCAGTCTAACCAGACCACTAGCAGGGAGACAATGCTGCATGAAGTTCTTCATCTGGGAGCAGTTTATTTGGTTTCACAACATTGAATGATCAGAACAGAAATTAGTCTGCATCTGAGCATGAATTCAAGCAGCCTCAAATACGTGGCTATGCAGGAAAACATAAATCCATAGCAAATGCCCGTATGATCACCCTTGGTAAGAAGTAATACCAGCCTAGATCCCTAACAAAGCGAGAGGGATTGTGCACAGCTCTGCGTGTGCCTGTCAGCCCTTAAAGGCTTGCCGTGTACTAAGGAAAAACTCAGTGCCTTCATTCTTCCAAATAATTCTTCTGTCTGTATCATTCATTATACTTAAGTAGGTTCTTGACATTATAATCTAAAGACAATTTTGTCTCCCAAGTTTAGGAGCATGTAGGGTTCCAGTATTGCTTGCATATAATCCCAATTCATATAAAGTAGACATAATTAAGCAGTAAGCCGTGACAGGTAACACACCTATTATCTGCTGGCTGACTCCCATGGCTTTATAAAGCATAAGGTACCGATGAATGTGTCTACTCCCTTTGGGTATAATTATATTTCATAAGCCAGTTCCTGGAGTTGCTGGTGTAGTTTCTCTTCAGAGAAATGCTTCTCTATCTTCCATGGATTACAGTGGAATTTTTCTTGAAAAAAGGGTATGCTATGACTGACAAGCATTGATGTGAGGATTTAGTTGTGCTATGTCAAGTTCCAAGTTTAGAGTTCAATCTATATGGCTTAATGATGACATTATTATATTGAAGCATGAACATCAATCTTCCAAAACAAATTTTAAGTATGAATGATGCAAAGAACATTAACAGCTAAATATGTTAAAATAAATGTTTCTGTTCCTTAATTTCTCTACAGGGAGTTTACTGTAAGACCCACATTACTATAGAAGGAACAAAGGTGATATAATGACAACATCCATGTGATTTATCGAAGACCTTTAATATATCCAATACCAGTGTAAATTAACTTTTTTTTTTTTTTTTTTTTTTAAGTCTAAAATAGCCAAATCGCAAGACAGCCACGTACAGCATGGGAAAAGAGGAAAGTGCAAGGAGAAAAGGAAAAGTGGACAGTAACAAGGCTCACTCCAAAAAGACAGGAACAACTAGCCCTAGGCATTATTATGGCCAAATACATGATGGAAGCATAAAGTTTTGGTAAAGTGTGGTGCCTGGATCATTTAAGTTAAAATGGATTTTTACCTTAAAGGGAAAAAAAGTTATCTAGTGTGGTTGCTGAGAAATAGCACCTTTAATGAAGTCACCTTCCCTCCCAGTAATACTGAACTTCCACATCATTGTACAGCCATGCTGTACAAAAAGTAACTGAGCCATGCAGACAGTACGACCATGTGTCAACCACTTGAACCTATAATACTACTTGACTTTTTTAAAAGCATTTCATTATCTTGTTCCTACTGCCCTAATATCTTTTTATAGATTCTTTTATTTGCTTAATGCTTTAGATTGCTGAACTATTTTTTAGGATTTTTAACTGGGACTGTGTTTAAGCATATTCCCTTTCTTTGAAATTTCTCTTTATAATCTTGTGCCAGTCAATCCCCTGTGTATACCTTTATAAACCTCATTCTGAAGCTTGAAAATTCCTTGGGTTTAACTACAGTTAAGGAGTGTTCATGGGATGGGCCATAAAGTCCAATGAATTTAAACTATTTAAGATCACTTAAACTAAGAATCGGGAGCTTGAAAACAAAACTGAGTTTCCTCATAAGGAAAAATAATTATGGTTGTGTTTTAAAGTACATTTTGTGAAGTACCAAAGCAGATCAAAAGGTTTGAAAATCAACCATTATAAAAGAGGTAGTGATAACTATAGGCAACTAAGAGAGAATATTGGAATGAAAAGGTGATAATCCTTTTTAATAAGCTTGGAACAAAACCTGAGAATTGCAATTAATGCATAAAACAGAATCGCGTGGAAAGGGGGAAGGGACAGCCATAAAAATCACTTAAAATGAGTTTGTCATTTCCTCTAGTGAATGATGGGAGCCCAGACAAAAAGTGTTAGGCTTGATATGTTTTGCTATACTTTTTCTTCTGAAAAACAAAAACTGAAATCCTGCTGACAGATTCAGGGCACACTTTGCAGCAGTTAAAAGTGGTGATTGCTCTACTACTATTCCTTCTCATTTTGTTCTATTCAGTTATGACTCCCATGACCTCTGTCCACACCTCTGAAAAAACAATTCCAGGACACCTAGCACAGGAAAGCAGTCCTAACCAGACTTATCTCCAGTTATTAAATAGCGGGTCCTCTAGAACTGCTTCAATATTTCTGTTACAGTTTATATATTTTTATGCTGCATCTGTTTGCTTTTCTTACCTTTTTAAATTAACCATTTCTTGTTTCTGCCTCCCCTCATTTTAAGATCTACCATGCCTCACTTACTTTCACTTTCCACAGCAGAAAACTGCCACTAACACTATTATTCTGAGACATTTTTATTTATCATAAATCTCTTGTGCTTCTTCATTCATTTGAAAACTCTATGCAATGGAAGCCTGCTAACATCTCCGCAGTACTTTCCCTTCTCCAACCAAGCCTCTCTCAGAAAATCTCACCTTCACTTTCATTATGAAATTGTTCTCTTAAAAAAAGAGCACTTGCAATTTTCATCACCATTAATTAACATGTCAACTGCTTGAAAACATATACTACTACTTAAATGACAATTTTGTCTCAGTTCACATTTCTAGAACTGAAAACTTAGATATGCCCATATTTGGTAGAAGAGTTACCAAATGGGATGAATCAGATAAACATGAAGTGAACTAATTGAGTTACTATTTTATCTTTAAGTTTTCCCAATTGTTAGTAGTTATGGAAAAGAATGTACTGGTCCCAGATTTCATGATGTGCCAGTAGCTTTTATTTATTATGCTGCCTAGAATGTGAGAATTAACACCATGCTTTGTAGTTCATCTGCACATAAGTAGCTCTGTGCTCTGAATCAATATATATGCAGAATAAGTTCAAGCTTCTTGGAAAAAGATATTTACCTGGAAGTTTAGAACATCTGTAGAAAAATCACTTATACTTTTACACAGCTGAAATTTGCTAAGACTAGCCTAGAACACTTCAATTTAAAAAAAAAAATCTTTCTTTCTCAACACACTGAAATAGGCTTCTCATTTAAATGATCGATTTAGTTTCACATTACAGTATCAAGCAACATTCTCTCCAGACTTGCTCTGGCATTAACCTGATCAAACAATCTGGTTTGCATCCCCAGTGATGGAGACTTGGATGCCACGTTGAGGTTTTTGCTCATTTCCCTCTATTTGTCATGCCAGAGATAGCAGCATTCTGCTGCCCTTTTTTCCTTCCCTCCCCTCTGCCCCTTGCTGTTACAGGCTTTGCTACCTCTCCTGCACTGGAGACATACAAGTCATTGATTTTGATGAAAAACAGATTATGCTATCATCATAAGCAAGAGTTAGCCTTAACTGTTTGGAAACTCCAAAGCTAAATTTGAGGAAATCTCATACCATCTCTTGTAAAACAGCTGGAGTCAGATGCAGCCCTCCACTCCCACCTGGCTACTCACAGTCACTGCGAGCCGAAATCTCATACCTACCAGTATGTGTGTAGTCCTTGGGGCTGGGACTGCATCTTTTGTTATCCCTGAAGTGCTTGGAGTGTTTACTGAATAGTATTAGTTAATAACCAAAGTAACAGGCTAGCACTTCCTTCACTGAGTGGCTAACAGGGACTACCCTCATGTATAAAGAGCCTGTTTCTTCTCACAAAACCCATTTGGATTCACAAAGGATTAATAGAATTTTAATGTCTGGGTCAAGTTGGCTAAAGAAGTAAGATTTATTTCCCCCTGTACTCGGCTCTGGTGAGGCCGCATCTCGAGTACTGTGTTCAGTTTTGGGCCCCTCGCTACAGGAAGGACATGGACGTGCTCGAGCGAGTCCAGAGAAGGGCGACCAAGCTGGTGAGGGGTCTGGAGAACAAGTCTTACGAGGAGCGGCTGAGGGAGCTGGGCTTGTTCAGCCTGGAGAAGAGGAGGCTCAGGGGTGACCTTATCACTCTCTACAGTTACCTTAAAGGAGGCTGTATTGAGGTGGGGGTTGGTCTGTTCTCCCACGTGCCTGGTGACAGGACGAGGGGGAATGGGCGAAAGTTGCGACAGGGGAGTTTTAGGTTGGATGTTAGGAAGTACTTCTTTACCGAAAGGGTTATTAAGCATTGGAACGGGCTGCCCAGGGAGGTGGTGGAGTCACCATCCCTGGAGGTCTTTAAAAGACATTTAGATGTAGAGCTTAGCGATATGGTTTAGTGGAGTACTTAGTGTTAGGTCGGAGGTTGGACTCGATGATCTTGAGGTCTCTTCCAACCTAGAAATCTGTGTCTGTGTCTATGTTGTCTGCTCGCTCCCTCCTAGTAACTTCTGTATCCATTGCCCAGCAGAGAAGTGGAGTCTTAAGTCCTGTCACTAAGATGTAAACGCTGTAAAAACAGGTTGATGAGTAGATGCCCCTCTCGTGGAAATGCAGCCACAGCACATCAGCTGTGATTAGAAACCAGCACAATCCACAGCGGCAAGTGTTGCAGGAGTTTGGAACATTGCATGCCACAAGACAAACTCACAGGATAACAGGACTCACTCGTTCTGTTCCTCATGTTAAATTAACTGCCAACTCAAGCTACCTGTTAAGGAGCACCTTTGGAGAGATCGGGGTATGGAAGCGCTGAACTGCTTTTAGGGATTATTACCTTTCCAACCAGTAGATGGGGGCTTATTCTAATCCATGTCCTCAATGTTTCTATATACCTACGTATCTGGTATTTACAGCCTGTTTATCCATACTCCTAAGACTTTAATATTTTATATTCATCATATGCAAGCTGAGTAGAGGACATACAAACCCACCAGCATTATATCATTAATAAACAGAATTTCAGCCATAATGTCCTAATTATGTGTGGTCTGTTTTCTGCAAAAAGCTTTAAAATCCTTAAATAGCACATTTGATTCAAAGGTATACAACAGGTTATACAATGCTTAGTGTATAATCTCATTTTCCTTACGTTCACATTGTGATGTTGTGTGCTGGTATGAATTTCAACAACCTTGATGTGGATACCTCACAAGAACAGACCTCGGACATGAAACGTGTCAGAGCCAGCATGACTTGTTCTTTTAGTCCGTATCGTAAGAATAAACCTTTTACCCATACTGCAGTGTCCTATAATGAAGAGAATTTTAACTTTCCCTCCCCAAAGTGAGCAAAAAGCAGAAGTAAAACTTTCCAGTCTGCAATGGTGACATTTTTCAACTTAGAGTTCAGCATGCACAGTAGATGGTTCTCCAATGTACAGTGCAGTATAAAACCAGGTCCTTATGTGTACATCTGTATTTCAAAAATTTTACTTTCTAACCAATTATGATTTGCCTTAGTGTATGAGAAGCATATTTTGAGCATCAAGTGTATTTGTCTTGAAGCGTCATACTGAATGGTTGGCTGATTTGTGGAAAAGGCAATACTCTTGAATTTTTAAAAAAGCAGAAAAGTGGCAGATCATAGTGGGAGGGCTTCCCTCCACAAACCTTCCCCCTGCTACATGATCTTATTTAAACCTTTCTTCTGGCTAGATCTGGCTGGAATAAGATAGAATGAAAGTGGAAAAAATACTCTGTTGGGCTTTAGTGGCACACCACAAAAAAACAAATGAGTAGAAATAGATTTTAAGTACCTATTACCAGTTCATCCTGTATAAACACGGTGAGAATTTGGCCCACTGTCTTACCATCTATTAGATTTATGCAATTGCCAGAAATAAACGTTACTAAAACACCTTTTCAGACAATTAATATCAGATCATGCCTGTCATAAACCTGTATTTTTGGATCATGTTAAAAACTCAAAACTAGGTTTTTGGTGTTCTCCCCATCTTGTTGCTTTTGTTGTTTTTTACTGTTTGAACCCTGCTGTCCCAATCATTATCTTTTGCTTTCTGAGACTATCATCTCTAAGCTCTCAGACATTTCATAGCTGCTGGTTAGATGCTGTTACCATGACATGTTCAACCTTTAAAACAAATAATTTACTTTGAAAGTTGAAAACTGTTAGAATGATTAATTCAAATGTTTATCACAAAGTTTTTCTAGCCTAAAGAAATACTGTCATACTCTAGAACATGCAAGTATAATAAAGTTATCCTTGTTTTCCAAGTCTTAAATGGATAGTAGGGTTTTTCTGGTTGCTTGCTCAGTCCTGTAATAGCCTGTCTGGAGGTGCTGTTTGCAGAATAGCATTTGCAGCTTTTATCTGACAGCCACATTTGAAACAAGCAACAGAAAACTATTGTGCTGGTACCTGCCATTCCCATTCACGTTTTTGTGGAAAAGAATGTCATATCAGCCAAAGGTGGTGGTCAAGCCATATAGAGATTGGAGAAGGAGCCCAAACAGGGTAAGAAAAGTTCCCCAAACCGCAGCGCAGTGGCACTAAAGCGGCAGCCCTTTTGATCCAGGACAACCTGAGTAACTGCTGTGTACAACAGGGAACATTGGGTGAAGGGAAAAGGGTACTTAACTGTTTTCTCTCCCAGCTAGACCACAACTGTGCTACCAGAAAGCAAATAATCAGCTTTAGTTTACTTACTAGTCTGAAGAAGGCTTGAAAAGTTGCAGCAGGTTACAGCTCCATCAGGCATGCCCTGGTGAAGAGACATGTTCAGAGTCAAGCCTGGCTTTTGGGAGTCATTTCCTCTCCTGGAGCCCCCAAAGCCCTCCATCACTTACCTCGCATGAGCAGAGCTCTGTTGCAGCACCATAACAACTCTGTTAGGGTGCAAGTAAGCACAGGTACACAGTGGACCACAAATAGCAAAATGAGATTATGAGAAGAGAACAAGTCATGCCTGAGCTTTATTCTCTCTCATGGGTCCTTCCTCTCTTAGGAATTTTTTTTATTATTGCTTTTCTGTTAATCAAGTTAAACACCACTGCTCCTCTCCTAACACCATTTTCAGGTGTCATACAAAAAACAATATTTTTTTGCCTCAGCTACTTTCATTCTTCAGAAAGAAAAGCAATGCCTTAGAAATTGGGACCAAGACTAGGCTTTTTAACCTCAGGTTTTTCTCTAAAATCAAGTCACAGCTCTTGCATCTCAACTGCAAAGGCTAACAGCGATCTGAAACTGATTGAGAGTGTGATTGAATTTGATGTTAAGTTTTTCAGTCATTTAATTTGGCATCAGGTCTGGCTCTGAGCCTTGGAAACCAGTACACAGCTAGCATCTAGTATTGTTGCTGTAACAGGTTGAGATAAAAGCAGGACACATTCGCAGTTTTCCAAGCTGTAACAGCTTTACTCCACTGTCCAGGAAAAAAAAAGGTTCAGAATATATCCTTGCAGCATATTTAGATAGCTACAAATTCTGTAGATATCACTAAGATGCTAAAGACTAAGTAGAATAAGGAACTGTTAAATATGACAGTGTTGTAATAAACTCTTTTAGACTTCACACTCTGTGATATCCAGAGTAGCAAAACAGTATTTTAGTTGATTGTTCCTTACGATTTCATTTGTATCTCCAGTAAAGCTTTTGGATAGGTTTGAGAGTTAACATTATTTGGTAGAGTTCAGAATATCTTCTGAAATGAAGAAAACAGTCATTGCCTCCAACTGTAAACGCTCTATTACTTCTATGGTATTTAGGACACTAAAAGAAAAGAGCCCATAGAAAAGAGCCAGGGATTTTTAATGTCAGCACAAGGGAATGTCATCATTTGTTTCTTCTTAGTTAAAATAAATAAAAAAAAAGAATAGCAAACATTCATTGCTGTAATAACTTTAAAAAAATGGAAAAACACTCTATAGCTTCTGAAATAGTGCAAGCATTGTGCAAGAACCACAAGCAAACCAATATATAAACAGCGTAGTGAGTTTCTATTTAGCATAATATAATCTTAAACCCTGTTTTCCCTATTGAAAAGGTTCAGTAAGTGCTGGTTTTATGCCTTAAGTATGCAGCCAATAAAATTTGGGCAATCAGCTAAGCCTGGGCATGATAAGTTCTCAGGCCAGAAAATGCAAAATCCAAAACTACTTCACAAACTCACCAGTTAATTTCCCTTAAACTGAAACACTGTTGATAAATGCAAAAAGTTTCCAACAAATTTCTGATCCGTCTGTAGCACAGATTTTAAACTGCCTAAACAAAGATGGAAGCTGCCCTTTCTGATTAGAACTAGAATCCCAAGACATCACTGTAATTCTTGCCACAACTGCCTTTCATTTAACATAAGATGAACTACTAAAATCTCCCAGGCAATAGTTCAGAACTGCCTACAATCCTGTTCTTTGATTTTGCCTCTTCTTTTATTACTGCTTAAAATGGCACGTAGTTTTGTTTCTCCTGACCCCACACATGCTCTTTCATATTGAGCTTGTAAAAATACTACAGTCTTTCTGCAGGAAAAAAAGGAGGAAGTTGAATTTGGACCTTTGGATAGCTAAAGAAACAACACAGTAACAAGGCAGCATGCACTGTCAAAATATTTAAAGAAGGAATTATTCAGAGACATTCATAAGAACAAAAAAATTACTTGATGTTGCCCTGCCCTGTGGGACTTCATTTTTGTTTTAAATCAGAAAGCACTGTTCCTGAAGAAACAGCATATTGATTTGTACAATCTCTGATTTAAGAGTACGTACTATCAGTTGAAAGTGGATGGCATACTTCTTGTCAGCTAGAAGATCCTTCTCTCCAAAGACTTCCCTAAGAGACTCTGCAAGCATCAAAACAGCTTATTTGTAAAATGTTTTGTCAAGAAACATTGCACATGTTACTAGCATTAATGTTTTTGCCAGGACCACAAAACGTGGCCATAGCAAACTACACAAAACAAGATTTATTCAAGACTTTGAAATGTACACCAGGGCAACCTCAGACCATTTTGTAGGAATACGCACACACACACACACAACAAAAAATACTACAAAAGGCAAACCACAAGAAAACAACTAAGAAAACCTTCAGTATAGATGGTGCAGATCAAAGGGAAGCAGGTAGAGACCTGTTTTTCAGAATTTTGACTACAAGGGAGAAACAGTCTAAGCCAGACATAGTTTTCTTGAAGCAGAGCAGTGTGATACAGTACTTGAATCAAGATCAGAATTTATTTTTGTAACTCTGCCTCCCAAGGCCCAAATCTAATGTCTAGACGGTAAGTTTTGTTCCACTGTTGCTCATTACCACAGATTGTTCCCATATTACTTTGCAGCTCTGTCTTGAAGCACATGAGACCAACTAAAAATACTTGCTATGCCCAGTGTGCATCTGTCTCCCTAAAAATGAATAACCAAGGTAACGCCTGAGGTAGTCCGCGTGTTGACTTACATTTGTACCCGCTACAGGAATGACTTCGACTTCAGTGCTTGGTTTGTAGTTGTCTCACCCTCTAGTGGCAGAGGGGCCTTAGTTCTCACGGACAAAGAAATGAGAGATTTTTCCTTCAAGTCCACTGCTCAGTTGCCTGTTTACAGCCAAAAGAACTGATTTTTTATTTTTTATAAAGCTGCAGATCATTGTCTGCAGTATGTGTCCATCACTTCTAATGGAGCAATGCAAAACATGCCGTCCTGAAGGCACTGAAATTATGAAAAAGGTGCTAATGAAGGGTGGCTGTGTGCTCAGATGTACTCCTTGAGTTATGAGGATGACTGCTATTAAAGCCTTCCTACGCAACCATGATTAGTAATATTATGCTGCTGCCTGAAGACTAATGGAGAGGGAAGCTCTGTTTTCCTCTAAAAGCTCAAACTCCCTATTAAATTTTCATTTAAAAACAGAAGACACCATCTTATTTTGATCCTCAAGAAAGACTTCAAAATAAAGCAAGTTTATTATGAAAATGGAGCACCGGCCAGACATTAGAAACAATAACATTTCCTATCCTGATCTTGAAAAAACTACAGAGTATTGGGTAGCTTTAGCTCCCACAGAAATTAATCTGGAACTTCACAGGATTAGACCCTTTAAAACAGAATTAATTCAATCCTGAATGATTAAACATGGTGGTAGTGTTGTTATTGCTATTTTGTATGTACAATTACACCAAAAGAAAACAGAAGACTTCACCCTTTACAAAGAAAATGTGGCATTGCCAATACTTAGTTACACACCGCTACTGACAGAATGGAGAGCTTTGGAGATGACTAATCAGCTGGCAATTAGTTTCAAACACAATTTATTCTATTTAGAAAGGCCTTTGGCCATATTTTAGTGGAGGATGTATAAAGTACAAAACCACAGGGAGCAGTAGCTTACTTGCCAGTGTGCTAGCATATTTGTTAAAGCAGGTTTTTACTATTCTTTATAAGCTCTTAAAAAGCCTTAATTCTTACTTGTACGTTGTTGCAGATATTCAGGTACAGCTCCACCATGTCACACGAAGCTGTGATTTTTCAGTTAAGTATAAATTATGGTGCATGGTTCTAATTGCATTCCCCATCACAATACTCCATTTTCTTACACTTCCGCAGCTTGGCCAGACTCTGGCCAGTTGGACTTGTTTGACACCACTACAAGATAAATATTTGAAAATAAGGCTACAGAAAATTGCAGTATTTTTGCTACATTCAGAAATTCTGCTGGCATTTTAAATAGGAAATCCTCGTAGTGGTGCACAGAAAAACCGGCATCTATCACATCTATAGGACTGTGAAGCATCCTTTAGAATCATGACACCTTTATGGTTGCTCCAGACACCCACATCAGAGCAACTATGCAGGAGTGCAACCAACATTAAGATTCACTAAATCCAGAGTCCACACTGTAGAGCTAGGATGCAAAATGGATTTTGCAGTCCATACAACATACGATGCAAAGGCTGCTATGTTAATTCAGAACATGCAGTAGCATGCAGACAGTGCAATCAGACAGGTCTTCAGAAAGATCTTCTGGAGAAAGCACACCTTCAGAGAATAACTGAAGGCCACAGGGCCCAAGGTTTAGGCTCTGACTGAATCTGACTTAGAAGTCAAAGTGTAACCTATTACCACACAGCTGGATGCGGTCATTGCTGGGTAAGTCTGAAATTGTGCAGCCTCATTCTCACACCATATGATCCAGGGTGCAAATGCTGCCTTGGGTAACGCTAGTTCACTTAACCTACTGCCCTACTTGTTGAATACTTTCTCAATTTTCCTGTGTAGTTTAAAAGTGTCTAATAAAAATGTTTTACTTAATGTTTCCTCATATATAAGTCTCAAAGCTTAGATAATGGGAACCAGATGACAATAGCACATACAAGCATACTCATTTTATAGATATGAAGTAGCTTTTGGAAAAGAGATTGAATTCTTGCAAGTGGGATGGGTTTAATTACACCACAGACTTTGATCCTGTTCACAATTGCAGTGTGAATTTGGGCAAAACTTCACTGAAGTGATACGTTTACAGGCAAAGGTAAAATAAGAAAAAGTGTTTCAAGATTCACAGCTGCAGCACAATGTCTCTGAAGAAAGAAGATGCCATCAGATAGATGGCTAGAGCACCCATGCTGTACCTGTGTGCCTGACTACCACCCTTATTCCCTGCAGTCTATACAGCAAGTATTCCAGTCTTGTAAATCCATTAGAGAACAACAGGGCAGTATCAGCACACAGGGAACAAGCCATTTAATAGCCTAACTGTATACACTAGTTTTAAACATGTTTTGTACCTTTGCCATCATACTAAACATTTAACCAACTATGGATTCCTTTTTCCCAACACCATATACTGGATTTCACTTTCTGTAACGTCAAATTAATGATACCAAATGTACTGTAGCAGTAGCACAGAAACACCTACGTGGGGGAAGGGTCCTCATGGCATTGGTAAGAACTGCCACCACTCCTTGCTCTTAAGGGCAGTACACGGACATCCAGTTAATGCCTGTTGCCCTACTCCCTTTCACAAGCTACTGAACTTGAGGGCTGCTGTAAGCAGGGTTAATTAATTCCAATCATTTGCTTCATCTGTGTAACAGTAAACACTCACCTATGATCCTACTTCCAAACAATACAGTGCAAAACCAGCACACATGGATGAGGATCTGCAGTTTGGAGTCTATAGGTCTGCTTGCCTTGAAAGTTGCTCAAGTGTAATCATCGCCTAACTTGATTTACAACAGGAGTGGCACCGTTCTGTGTAAGGTCACGGTTAGCTGACATTCACCACAAAGGAATTTGCACACTGGACAAGACTAAATTCTACAAAGCTGAGCCTGTGAACTCTTCTGCTCATTACATACCATTGTCTGAATTCAAACATACAGCATATAGTAGTTCCTTATGGGGAAGGCATAGATATTCACCTGTTCAGTCTCCTATTGCTATGCTTGACTTTGATATTAAATCATAGAAGATCAAAGTTTACCTTGGATTTGGGTCAGAAAAAGTCCGCAGAGAACTCAAACGGCACATATTCTGAATTTCATCTACATGTGACATTGCAAGTAGAACACTACAAAATGTACCATATGCGGCCACTCCAGGATTCTGACTTCTGACGTGAGTAACCGGTCAGTTATCCGAACAGCGTTACACAGGGGAAGGGTAAAAAAGCTTTCTGGAGGATCTGAAACGAAACCTCTCTGAACAGGACTGCCATTAGCACTACAGGTGAAGAAGCACCCTAGGACATACTCTCCTATTAGCCAGGGAGGAGATGGTAGCTGCCATTCTGACACATGTCAGCATCAGCGTTGAGCAGGGAAGCAGTGATGCGGATACCAGCATGTGCTCCCACCACTGTTTGCTCTCACTGCATTTTACAGTTGGAGTCAATTGACAGTCACCACACGAGGGAATTCATGCTCTGGGCAAACCATTATCCTACTGAGGTGACCATGTGGAACTGCACAAGGAGGGTGGAACAGCACTTTACATGCTGTTACCGTAGTCATGAAGAGATTGTTGGATGCTGCTTCCCTTCAGCAGCTTTGGGTTGCCTGAAAGGAGTTACCTAAAGGGAAGAAGCATGAAGCCGCTATTGCTTGTGAACAAGGAAATGAGGATAAAAAAACAGAAATATTGACTTGAGTTTGAAACAACCTTTTTACACAGTATTCAAAAACCTGCTCAGGCTGGTTCTGCACATTCCTTTTCAAGGCTCAGACAAAAACTTACGGAAACAGTGCTTGGTATTTATACATTAGCATTAAACTCCCAAATCTGGGCATTCTTTATCACTACGTGTCTCATATATAGATACTTTAAAGTGGTGCTGAATATTAAGTATCATAATTTGGAAGCACGGGAAAAAAATAACATCTGCTGTAACCTGACATACCAGAAGTAGGCCTTTTCATTCCGTGCCAGTCAGCAAAATAAGAACATATGTGCAGAATGCATTTCACATACATGGCAATGACATTCACAAAATATTCAGCTTACAGTTTCTCTTTTTGACCAATTGTACTCTTGACCATCCATACGACTGCTTCCAATTATTCTAACACTAACTCCTAAGCAAATTTAAGCAACAGACAAACAAGGTAAAAATGAGCAGCTATAGGAATATTTCACTGGTACTCTAGTAACATACCTGAGAGTCTTTAAAGTCTTTTAAGTCTTTTAGACAGCAACAGAGTTGATAAGCTATATATTAAACTGTTTTTATAAGTTTATGCCTCTGCTTAACTTCAGTACTGTAAATAATTCCATTTAAATAAGTTTCAGTGGTATCAAAACAAGGAAGTTAAAGAGAGGCACAAATGTTTCCAGGGCCAGGGTTATAGCATGTGGATGCAAGTTGGAAGAAGAATGAGGAACTGTAAATTTTTTTTTTTCAGGGTTCTGCTGTATTGTAGCGTGCTCCATGGAGCTACACAAGGCTTTACCCAACTACTGCAGCAAGCCATCACAAGATTAAGAATAGAAAGAAACCTTCACCTCCAAGTTTTCTTGCTTTTGTCCGTTAATACTAGTAGCATGTGAACTTTAAAAGATATACTTAGCATATTTCAGGCCTGGGTTTTCTTAAGCCCAAGTGATATCCAGAAAGCCATGTGTCTGTTGTCTCAGAGAACATGCTCACCGCGTTCTGCAGAGGAAGCACGAGCACAGCAGAGAACATGGTGAGCAACTGAACATGTCAAGTTCCTCCCTGAATCTGCTTAAAATATTTCTCTCCAAAATAAAAAAGTAAGAGATAATACGGGGAGAAGAATAAAACTGCATGTGCTGCTTATGGCAAGTAATTTTAACTCCCCATTGTTCAGTTTGCAAAATATTTCCTCAGTTGTTTGGAACTCCATTGGCCATAATCCCAGAAGCTGTTTAACAACGTCCATTGGACTACACCTAAAACTCTAGCTTGTTCTCTTCAGTCTTGAGCTTCAGCATTCATTGTTTAGTATCCAAGTCATAGTTTTGTATCTCTTGGGCAGACGTGAAGTTTTAAGTAAGAAGTTATTGACAAAGGCTTGAGAGACACAACATTTTTTTTCTACTGGTATCTATTTGCTTTTTAGTTTGAACTGAAAAAAAGTTCTCCTCTCTAACTTTAAACCCAAGATATTTCATGTCTTTAAAGATTTTTCAATGAAACTAAAAGTTTCATCATAACATTTTTCAAGGGAGTTAACGAGGAAAGAAAGGTCACCTCAGTACACAGAAACATATGTATTTTTCTTCTTAACCTAGCAGCCCAGAAGCCGGCAAGCATGGGGCCCAGGCCTTGCCCCCTCCTGCCTCAGAGGCCCCCAGGCCCCACAGAGGCACAAGAGCTGGGGACAGCCTGGAGCATAAAGGAGGACCTCAAGGGCCAGGATCGTGTCTCAGCATTTCCTCCTGAAGCAACTTTAACAAGCTCCTTCAGTGCTGACCTGAGAGTAGAGGTCAAAGGCCCCTAGCTGCCCAAAGGAGCCATGAAGTGAGGCAGAACTGACCAAAGCATGAAGTCATGAAGTTCTCCAGTTCTTACCTAAAGTCTGCCTTGCCCAGCCATCACCAGGCAGCCCTGTGGACACCTAGGGACAGTTCCAGGGCACACAGACAGACAGGGCTATAAACACACTGAGGAACAACCCAGCCCTGAGGGACTGCAGGCCCACAGGGCCCAGCTTAAATGGCACCCAGGCTGTGGGCAGTGAGGGCCAGCTGGGCCTGCTCAGGCCCTGGCAGCACCTGGGCCTGGCAGTTGGGTGGCACCCCATAGCCCACGTATACCCTCCTTTGTCTCATGTTCCAGTAGCCCAGTACAGTCTGTGAAGAGATATTGATCTTTACTGGTGTATGAAATTTGGCCTAATCCATAATTACCCCTCACAACATCTCCAATCAACATAGCAGTGAAAGGGGGACAGAGCAGACATTTCTCTCTGAGAAGAGTTGGTGAAAGAGACAGAGATATGACTCAGGAGTGCTTCATTTTCTACTTTCTACCACTGTGAAGCTTTTATTTTTATCCTAAGGAAGGGACAAGCTCACCAAAAAAAAAAAAAAAAAGGACAATAAAGGTTGTGTGAGGAAAGCAGCTGGGAATAAGGTATGTTCAGTTATGGGATTTATACCTGATAAAGGGTCTGTCATAAACAAATGTGTTGTGCTGATGAGACTGCCTGTGGGATCATCCACAGACTTTAGTTGTGCAAAATTATACAAAAGAAACAGCAATGCTCAAATATACTGGAAAAAAAAAAAAAGAGAAACTGGAGGATTTGACCTACTTGAAGTAAAAAGTATTTGCAATAAAATGTTTAATTTAATGTCAAAACTCTTCAGAGGCTAAAAAGAGAGGCCCCTCAAGTCTAGTTACTGGAGAATCTACTTCCAAAAATCATTTTTCACTGCTACTTTTCTGTCCTCAAATACAACAACAAAAAACAAACAACAACAACAAAATATATAAATTAATCAAAACAAACAAAAAAACTTTGGACATTTTTAGAACTGTTCTGAAGTGAATCTGAGTTCTGTAAAGTTCTTTTTTTTTTCCATTTTGAAATAGGTTCAAGGACAAAACCAAACTTTTGAGGCTTCTAGATTTAGACTGTTGCATTTATAATGCAATCGGACAAAAAGATGTCAGGATCTGGATGCTATTTATAAATGATCTGAGTACTCCAAGCTAAATAGTCTTCTAATGCCTCTGTTTTAGCAGTAAGTTGTGATTCTGAGAGCTTGTTGATTTGAGTCCATCCACAACAACAGCAGTGGTTTTAAATTAGAAACACTAATTTCTGATTACTGTGTATGTTTAGTGTCATGTTACTGTGACAGGTTAAATAGCAGAAGAAATCTACTCACTTGGAACAATTCTATTATTGCTGTACTTAGAAAGCACTCCTGGGTGGATGTTAACCTCTTTCTAATAGTTCATAAAGAACAGCAGCATTTATAACTTCTTAATTTGTTCCGGCATGATTCACAAAAAATGTATCTGTCCAAGGGTTTGATTATTAAGAAAAGTTTTGACCAAATAGGGTAAAAAATTACTTCAGCTAATATAGTTCAGGCTTATCCATGTACAGGAAACAAGGCATCTTCAAATAAAAAAGCAGAAAGAAAGCAGTAGTTTCTTTAAGACTGATATTCAGAGCCTCAGTGGTGCAGCATTTTATATCAAATATGCTAGCAGGCACATAAAAGGCATGCAGTCCCATTCATGTACTTTACAGTATCCATTTACCTTTCTTTTCAAAAGCCTACTTCTTATCAAGTCAAATAATACTGCAGTGGAAAACTAGAAAATAAAATGTGAGGTATAGTCTATCACTTGTGGCTGCAGCCTGACCAGTAATTATATGAGCATCTTTGCAGATGAAAAATATTCACCTCTGAGCTGCCAAGTTGGTTACTTTCTAAACTTATCTTACCTCCCCTGCTGACACAACATGCATGTCTCCTTATTATGACGGCATATGTATCTGTTTGGTAAATGTAATTAGCAGCTATATCATATTAAGATACAATATTAATATATAGTTGGCGTTCTTGGTTTTCCTGATGACAAGTTTTATTTTGCTGGTGTTCGGTAACATTTTGTTATTTTGCTTAGATAATTATTCCTGAAAATTTATTGTTACAGATTGTTCCCTACTGCGTCTCAGTCATAGCATCAAGTTATATGTGGTCACAGAAGGCTACTTGGTCATTTACACTCTGTTAAGTCCAAACACCAAAAGGACATTAGTGCAATCAGGTTTCATAGGATGATAAGCTATCACATTTCTCTCACTCACTGCTTATATTTGTAGTTTGATAACCATTTCTTAGATTGTTCCTTCCTTTATTATTTATTTGTTCTATGCGTGAGTCTCGCAGATTCAAAATACTATGCATCTGGTCAGACTCAGAAATCTATAATAAAGCGTGTAACTGAGGTGCAAAAGGGAAACATATCTAACTTTTACTTGCTACCACTAAAATAATTATTGTCAGTATTTTTATCCTCAGTGTGCTAAGTCCAATTTGAAAAGAGGGCAAACCAGAAAATAACACTGATTTTTGTCAAGCTAAATTAGGCCTTTAGTCTAGCTCTCTGTTCCTAGCAGTAGCAAATACAAAAATTTCAAAGGATGCTTGCTCGCAATCCCATTTCCAAAAACAGAAGCACACTTGATCCAGAACTGACTGCAGCCAAGAAGCTATCATTTCCAATATTTATCATATTAGTAAAAATAGAATTGAATGCATATAATGTCATTTGTTATGATTAAAACTATTTGCAGTGTGGAACACTCTTACAGAAACATGCAAGCCATGAATTCAATGATTGCAGTAACTTTGGTTTTCTGGATATTACAGGAAAAGGTAGCAAAATAATCTGTACACGTAGATGTTTCAAGGACTACTGTTTTTCGGTCCAAAGCTATGAAAAAGAAAAAGCGTATGAAAGTACAAAATCATAACCTAAAAACTGCTTTGGAAAAATGTCTTACTTCAGAGAAGCAACAAAACAGAAATTATGACAACTGATTTTGCTGGAATGTGTAAGCCTGGAGAGTTGCTTCGTATAGGTTTGAATGACTTAAATAGATATGAAAGTACTGGTTATGTGAAGGCAAGACAAGGATATGTATCTAGGTATGTGTCAAGATGAGTCTGTGTCAAGTGAGAAGCGCGGAAGAATTGTTCAACATTGCAGAATAACTGAATAAAGTCTCCAACACTATAGTAGCTTCTGGAAATTCCAGTAGTATAATTTGTGTCCTGTATTTGGGTGAAGGAGAAAGAAATATTTTGAAGTCAATTTAATGCATGTGCCAGGTGCTTGGATTAGCAGCTCTGAAGAATGAAATCCAAAGCACAGAGCGGCATGGCTGTCCTATACATTCTGTCTCGTTCTGAAGGTTATGCTTTCTTTAGAGACGAGAGTAATTTAGTCTCTATGTTCATTCAGCTCCTGGCTCAAAGCCTGTGGAATCAGGGAGAGAATATTCACCAATTTCAGTCTGCTTTGGTGTCAGCCTTCTGTCATTTGACCTGGTCCTGCAAACCTTTTCTCTGGCAAATAATTCTTAGTCAGATGTTCTAGGACTGCACAAATTGACTTCTGTTTCAAGACCAGGAGTGCAAAGAAATGCTGCATCTAGATGTATCCACTAGAAAGAACCCCAACACATTTCTCACTTCTGACAAGTGAAAACCTAGGTTTGTCTTGCATTCTCTCAAATCTTGTCTGAAATTATTCCTTACTTTTCTTTCTTGTATAATGCTGCCCTTTCAACATTTACTCTCTTAGTGCAGGAAACAGATATTCTTACCTTGTAAAAAATCTTAGATTGGCTAATGCAGCTACTCACACCAATCAGAGCACTATGTGCAGGATCATCTCCAAACAAACAATAGCACTGTTAAGAAAAGCAAACCTTACTATCACTGATCAGACTGGGAAACGTAAAATTGTCCTGACTGCAGTTCAATCGGTGACAATTTTACCATTGGCTTCAGTGGAGCTTGTATTTCACCAGGAGTATTTAATTATTTTTTTCTAATTTGAATCAGAATAAAAAAGCAGCACATGGACAATAATTTAGACTAGAAATATGTCTGTAAGTATTAAATCAGGGGGAGAAGGAATCCAACTTACTAAAGAATGCAGTGATTTACAAAAGGAAAATTATACTACATAAGTTTTCTCATGGCTCTAAACACCAACAACGTCTTTACCAATTTTAATAATTAATGTTTGTAAAATTTTCCTGGGGACAACAAGGGGAAACCACATTATGGCTGTGATATGAATAATCACTGTGCTACATTTCCTTTCTTTCTGCAGTAATAAATACACATAAGGCTTGGTTTAAGAATTTCACAATATACTTAAATTTCTGATCAAGCTGATTTGAATTAAGTCCTCCATGCTAACATTTTTCCATAGAACTTTACAACAGACTATAAAAGTGTTGTTTAAACAATACTTCCCATAATTGCCACCAATAAATGATACCTTTTTATTGCCGTTAGAACACTCTTGGTTACCAGTTTCCAGAGGTCGCTGCAGTAATCTGTATGTAACTTTGTGTTATGTTGTTAATAACTGTATGGTTTTCTTTTTAGAATTCAGAAACTGGAAGAGTTTAAGAAAACATGCAAAATGCTGAGGATACACGTAAGTGAAATATTTAATGTCCATCATTCATAAAAGTTACATTGTTTACATAGGGTTCATTAGTATATAATAAAAATGTCATCTTAATGAAAGATTTTCTGGCAAGTCTTTTATATGTTAATTTGTTTAACATATGCTTTGGCTATACAGCTAAATAGGAATATATTTTAAAAAATCTTTCTGCAAATAGTTGCTTAACAGTTACAAAACCTCATTACTAATAATTGGTTATTTTTACACTTGCTTGTCAGCTTGTAAAAATCATCTGTGATTTGGACTGGGAATCTTAGGAGCATCTATTTGTTACGTACTTGCTCATTGCATAGTGACCATGTAAACAGCTCAGGGAACCACAAATTATATCCATGTATTCTAAAAGTCATTGAGAATTTTACATCCTGCTTATGTTATCTTATATTGATGAAGAATTTGGGGATTATTTTATTGTTGATACTGATGGGAATTTTTAAAAAAACATGTCAGTTTTATACAACAAGTTAAAAAACTAAAAAGTAAACACAAAATGAAATAATTTTATGCTGTGCAACAGTATTGCTACCTCATTCTTTTTGATTTTATATATATAACACATTGGAACTGCACTGTACTGCTTCTTTTCAAAATAAAAGTTTAAATTAGTTGGAACAATTAGCTATGTGTTTACATAAAGTTAACTATGTTTGCATCAAATAAAATGTTTATTAATGAAAGCTATTATACAAGAAACATCAAAGAGAAATTCATCATACAGAAATGTACACTATATGTGACAGATGGAAAAGTGCATGCAGATTTGTCTCGTTTAAAAAAAAAAAAGAATTCAGAAACAATAGTACTAAGGTTACTGGGTTTTGATTCCTATGATCTTGAATGAGTGAAAAGTTCTCTTTGAATTTACAAAAAGCCATTTAACAGATATGACTAGTACACATTAGCAAGCAAGTGGAATGAATGCACTCAGATTTTATTTTACAGGTACTTGTGCTTGACAAATGTGATATTTTGAAAGAAAAGTTTTC